>NW_004797830.1:307237-309154 GCF_000002075.1 Aplysia californica
GTGTGTATTGGTGTTGTTGTTTCTTTTTTTTTATCCCTCGCCATTATAATCAAATTACATTTTTGCTTTCAGTAGACAAGAGAAAATGTGCAATTTTTATTTATATTAAGTCGCAATAAGAGAGAATTAGCAGCAGGTGTTGTATCTGCTCTGAAAATATTTTGTGTGCTAGATCTAGATTAGCTACTCCATCTCTGTGAGCAAGAAGTTATAACAGAACGTGTCAACTTACCCCCCACCCCCACGCTCTCTCTCTCTCTCTCTCTCTCTCTCTCTCTCTCTCTCTCTCTCTCTCTCCTCCTCCTCCTCCTCCTCCTCCTCCTTGAAATTCCATGCTTTGAATCTAACATCTCAAGAATGCCCTCCCTCGCTGAATGATTCACGCGAACGGTGTCTCTACGTCCTCTTATCCGAGACAGAAAAAATATTTTGACATGGCATCCCAATTCAACGGCACAGTGAGACCGGATTACTTTCTCCACGTCATTTCGTGTCTCAGTTCGTTAAAGAGCAATGCATCCTCCTCCTCCCCTCCCTCCCTGCCTCGTCACCCGCTGCTTAAGCTCTCATTCCGCAGTCCATATACCCCTGCCTGGTATTAAACTGAGAAGAACCATTGAACTCACAGGCGCATTAAAAATAATACTTCTTTTCGAAACTTATGTTTTATTCAGGCCAGCAGAAATCGTTATCCCGACGGGGTGCGAAATGCCAGGGTGGTAAACTTGGCTGTAAAATCGTTCCGTGATTTCATTTATCATTCCAAACAATGGGACATTTGCTGTGAGGATTTCCCGCGTCTCTGATTATCAAAAAACTCAGGTAGCCGAACTCGCTTTTGCTAACGGAACGGGTAGGCCAGGGCAAGTGCATTTGTCATGTACATTGAGAAAGGTAAAGGGGAAAAGATGTGTTAGAGCACAGAAGAAAGGGAGATCTCAAAGGCGCGGTGGGAGTGTGTGGAGGGAAATTGTTCGTGACTAGACAGTGTCCGAAAAGGCGCCGGGGAGAGATGAAAAAAACACGTATAATTTGGGGATTGGGGGGGGGGGGGTAGGGTCAACGTCTCCAAACTTCACGTGCGTCAATTTTGATCAGTTGGGTTATTTCCAGTCACTAGTGAATAATACGCCATTTGAGGAGCCACTTAAAACAAGAATGTTCTGACCAAGAAAAATATTCTTACCAACATTTTGCGAACCTGGTCCGAAGAAGTCGAAATGACGTCAATTTGGTTTGAGATTTAGTATGACAGCACTTTCAACACACATAGGTCATATACGTGCCGCAATTAGAGGTGTTGCTTGAGAGTAACATGCCATAAAAGAAGGAGGGGAGATAAGTGCGATAGATGTTTGTTAGTTGTAGTAGAGGTTTTACGGCGCTCGCAACTGCATAAGGTCATATGAGCGCCAGAAGATTAGAGGTGTCACAAGAGAGTAACAAACATAAAAAAGAAGAAGGGGAGATAAAGACGATAGATGCTTGATAGGAAAGAAGAAGCAAACCACACCAGAGCACCCGTCAACCACCCACCGATAGATGTTTGATAAGAATGAAGGGGAAAACCACACCAGAGCTCCCTCCAACCACCCACATCAATTCATAAGAATGCACCCAGAATGTCCATAGCCATTACACTTTTTTTGTGTGAAACAGGCCAAGTATGTGGCGTCGGTGGCCTTGTGGTTATGCTCACAGACAGACTCGCAAGCGTAAGGTCGTGGTTTGGAACCCCGTCAGGGACTCCACGGGGGGCTCTCGTGGCTAGAGGTTAAGGTGTTGGCCTCTCATTCAAAGGTCCCGGGTTCGAATCCGGGTAGTGACCGAAAAATTTTCTTCTCTAAAATTGTCTCCTTTCACATCCTTTTCTGCTCTCTAGCAATGTTCTGTCGTCTGCTTTCGTCTCCTCTTTCT
>NW_004797830.1:309804-310828 GCF_000002075.1 Aplysia californica
AAGAAGAAGAAGAAGAAGAAGAAGAAGAAGAAGAAGAAGAAGAAGAAGAACAGCAACAACAACAACAACAACAACAACAACAACAACAACAACAACAGTGACGAAAATAACAACAACAACGACGACAACGACGACGACAACGACGACGACAACAACAGCCAGCAAGAAGACTCCACCCAACCCTCCATCCAATCAACATCAGTGGTGTAGCACTTGGGCTCTTCGCCGTCTCACGCAGAAAAGTGGGTTGTTGGCGGGTGCTCTGGTGTGGTTTGCTCCTTCTTTCCTGCCAAACATCTATCGTCCTGATCTCTCCTCCTTCTTTTTTAAGTTTGTTACTCTCTTGTAACACCTCTAATCTTCGGCACTTATATGACCTCATTGTGTTGCAAATGCGGTGAAACTCTTACTAAAACTTAAATGCACAAAATGCTAGTTGGATTCCCTGAGAGAGGAGAATCTTCCTAAATTGAATTGGCAAAATTTGGTCGATTGGGCTGTTAAACACCTATATTATATCTTTGTTTTAGAATATGTTTTCACTCAAATCCTTAAATTTCTGGTATTCATGCCATGAAGATATGTATTGCCATTGAGCGGGTACAAAAAATAATTTTTAATACTTGCAGCCCGAGTTCGCTTCCCGTGTGAGGGTAAAATTTTCTCCAGTATCTCGGTCTTTCTGCTAGGACATTGTATCCTTCTCAGTCTGGGCTGGCTCTGACAGGCGTGGTCAAAGTCTGGCATTCAAGTAATGAAAATTATGTCAGTGAGTGGGTCTACAAAAATACACATATATAAGTCATATACATTTTTATTTACACATATACATTTCATTTATATGTATAATACTCTGTTTTACGTACACGCATGTTGATTAATTTTTAAGGTGTGATGTCTTTTTCGTTTTAATGCGCATTGAGCTTCTTTTTTTTTTTATGAAATGCGCAATATAGATCTAAATGCTATTTATTATTATTATTATTATTATCATTTTTATTATTATTATTATTATTAAGATCGG
>NW_004797830.1:312290-315067 GCF_000002075.1 Aplysia californica
GTTTGTTTGTTTCTTGTGTTTCTTCGTTTGTTTGTGCTTTTGGGGCGAGCTTTTGCTATTCGGGCTTTGTTGTTGTCGTATTTTGTTTTGTTTTGCTTTGTTTGTTTAGTGTTTAGTTGCGTTTGTGTGTGCGTTTGTGTGTGCGTTTGTGTGTGCGTTTGTTTTGGGGTTTGTTTGTTGTTTAATTTGGGGGGGTTATTAGTTTAGTTTTTGTGTTTTGTTTGTTTTGTTTTGTTTTGTTGTTTGTTTGTTTGTTTTGTTATTGTTGTTTTTGGGGGGTCATTTCGTTTTGTTTCATTTTGTTTTAGTTCGGGGTTGGGTTTTTATACTTTCTTAAACTTTGCTTTCAGCACAGTTTTGTTAAAAATAAAACCTACAAGTTAGAACCGTAAAAATGTTAAGGGTTTCGACAACATCACGTGGTCTTTTCTCTTTGGTTTTATCTTGGTGTGATTCATTGGGGGTCGAGATGGATAAAATCTCAAAGGGTGTCTCTCCATTACGCTCAACGTCTATGGAAAAGAGCGTCAGTTTCTCGTCTGCCCCTCGGAATGTAATTCAACTACCTAACTTTCGTTAACCTTTTGTGACTACAACAATCACTTAGCACGTAGCTACCTGAAGTCGTGTCGGTGCAGACGAGTCTGCGATCTGATGTTATCGGAAGAAAAGAACACTTGTTTTACGTATCTCTTTAAAATTAACTAATTTCGAGAACTCCCGTCACAAGCATTCGATATTGTGAAAAATATAAAGTTGTCATTAGTCAGAGCATGTTTTTCAGGGACGCCATGTTTCTGTCAGTTCTGAAGACACATAACAGCCGCCATGATTGGATATCTCTGTGGCCCCCACACCTCGTCGTTTTAGAAATAACATGCGAAAACGCCCCCCTCAGCAGTGAGCGTAAAGGTGCAGGGTTGTTTGGGCTGTTTCGTATGTTTTTAGGGGGGGGGTTGTTTGTTTGTTTTTTATTTGGTTTGTTAGTTTATTTGTTTGTTTTGTTTTGTTTAAGGTTTGTTTTTTGTTTTTCATTGTTGTTGTTTTTTGGAGGGGGTGTTAAGGGCTGGGTTTTTTATGTGGACGTTTTTACACCTCATCGACACATTTTGGTTCATTCAGGAGGCAGGTCTCCGACCGTGCCTGTCAGGGCCAACCCGGGCTGAGAGGGAAAGCAACATCCCAGCAGAAAGACCGAGATACTCGATAAGAATTTCTCTCCACTCGGAAATCAAACTCAGTTCTCCTGAGGGGGACAAAGAAGTGTCTAACCGCTGTACAACAGACGCTGGTCTGAAATTCGAAACTGTTCTTCGAAACCTTCTTGGTATAACGCAATTGTCTGAATACTATATTTTGCATGACGTTTTGTTTGAAGGTATTGACCTATAGGGTCAACCAAAACAATCCCATATAGGCCTATGTAGCAGAGACCAGTTTTGTCTTCAGACTGTAGCTTTATTCTAAAACGGTTCAGGAACAGTCGAACGTTCGCTAACTACGCTCGTGCCTCCTGTGTAAATGACCACTTCCTAGTTTCCGCATTGCTGGCTGTTTTTTGTTTTTGTTTTTGTTTGGTTTGTTTGTTTGTTTGTTGTTGTGTTGTTGTTGTGCTATTTTTGGGGGGAGGTTGGTTGCTTTTTGGTTGTTGGTTGGGTTGGGGTTTTTTGGTCTCGGTTTTGTTTGTTTTTTCTTTTTCGTATTTTCTAATGAGGCTGTCCAAGAGGATCCTTGCATAAGACGACCACTTTTCTCCTCTATAACGGACGATCGCCTTGGACAGGCTCAACTACACTTTCTACCTAAACATTGTTTTGTTTATCTCTCTACAACTTTTTAAGAATTCTGTGTAGCCTGGTCTAACCACACAAAGTCACATCAATTCAACCACTGACAAAACTTTCTGGGAGCGGCCCTGAGCACATTTCTTGCTTCATTGCCTGTTGTTTAGGTTTCTTGAAAGTAAGCAATTAATACTTGTGTTGACACAGTGGGCTCAAGTGCTCGTCAATTTTTAGGTGAATAAAGTAGCAAGTTATTGGTATGCTTTTAAAGCCTGTTCATTTGCATTGCTTTTAACGAAAAAAATACCAATTTAGCTTGAATAGAAGCGGAGCTACAGTTGCGATTGAAGGAGGCGAGGGTCGCCTGGTGTAAGAGGTAAAATCAGCGAGAAAATGACTCCCAAAGCTGCAGTACCCTTGTAAATTGCCAATGTATATTCTTGAGTCCTTAATCAGTGGCTTTCTTTTCAGCAAAACTCACGTACAGAAATGTACATGTAGTTTTAAATAGACATATATGGAGACGACCCGAAAACCGAAAGAAAAAAAATCGATAAAATTGCCCAATTGGCAAAAAGATGCCAGTTTCTTGGACGTCATTATTTGGACGAGCCTCTGGTTTCACCACGGTGCCGTATGCATCACTTATAGTAATGATGATAATAATAATAAATGACAAATGTAAAGTACATTCGTTATATATCCCCACCCAACAGCAAGCTCTAAGCTGTTTAACTTTAACTGAACCAAGTTAACCCACAGCGTATCAACCGCACTAATGAACAATAAACTGAACTTGTGGCAGGCCTATTCACACGTACATGTACTTGTCTCAGCAGCCTTGTCTTACCTTGACAGGGAGTTTGTGATCAGAAGAGCGTCCACAGTGTTTGTAAACTCCTCGTCAACCGCCATGTACATCATGAACACGTACAAGGGTGTGTTCAGAAGAACGAACGGCACCACCACGCTGATTGTCGTCATGGTGGACTT
>NW_004797830.1:316758-319519 GCF_000002075.1 Aplysia californica
ATTTGGCATCAGATGTTATCATATATCCTAGATATTTAGACTGTTGGACTTGTTTGATCTTTTCACCTTTGCTAATGAGATTACACCTAGGATTTACTGGGGGGGGGGGGGGATATTACCATGCCTTCTGTTGTTTTTTTACATTCAACAATAATCCTTTACGTTCACTTTCTGTTACAACAGTATCTAGAAGAAATTGGAGGTCCTTTTCGGAGCCTGCTATTAAAACTGTGTCATCTGCATACCTGATGTTATTAATATTTTCTCCATTTACTTGGATATTATACATGTACTATAAGTCTATGGATACTACAGCTACAAGGGACAGAGTGACGATGGGGGGGGGGGCTCTCGTGGCCTAGAGGTTAAGGTGTTCGCCTCTCAGTCAACGGTCCCGGGTTCGAATCCGGTTAGCGGCGGGAAAATAAAACATTTCTAATCTAAAGTTTTCTCCTTTCACACCCTTTCCTGCGTTCTAACAATGTTCTGTCGTCTGCTTTCGTCTCCACTTTCTGCCTCCACCCCCTCACCTCCTTTGCCCCCTCCTCTGGGCTCTTGGTACTTTCTGCAGCCTTTCTTCTGCTACTCCTTGGCTCCTTCTTATTACTGTCTTTCAGCCACACCCCTGATCTTCTGATAGGAACGATCTACACATAGCCTTCTCGGACAAGGGCGAAAAATCTCGGAGGTCCCGGATGCAAGATGCGCACTTTAAAGATTCCGTGGTGGTCTAAAATCGATAAGACCCAAATAAGAGTAGGCTTCACCACCCGGACAAAATTCGAAATGCCCTACCAAGTGAAAATGTTTACTGTGTTCCCTGCGCTGATTTGATATTATGCAGTTACAAGCGCCGTAAAACGCTAACCAAAAAAAGGGTAACGATGGGGGGGGGGGGAATATATTGCGTAAGCGACATTATGTGCGTAAAAAGTTTTTAATTGTGGATGGTTGACTTCCCCATCAACACGTTTAAGGTCATGTAGGAGGCAAGTTTCTTCGACCCTGTCTGTCTGGACCAACCCAGGCTGAGAGGGACACAACATCCAAATCCCAGCAGACGGGCAAAAATGCTCGATTTAAAAGAAAAAATAACTGCCCACACAGGAAGAGAAAGAACGCCATCGATGTGCGGCAGAGAAGCACCTACCCGCTACACCACATACCCTGGCCAGCATGATTAGTATTATCATCATCATCATCATCATCATCATCAAGTGCTAGATTTGGAACAGACATCGGCGACCATGGTTCTCCAATAAATCCTTTGAGCGAATACTCTCAAAAAAGCATATCATTATCTTGACCTTTCCTCGTCACCAATCTATTTCGGCTCATTAAGTAAGTAAGTTGCTCTGGGTCTAGCCCTGTTTCGATTATGAAAACGTTATGTTATTCTTGCTTCTACCAAAATAAACACAAACAAACTAACTAACAGATAAACACTTTGAACCAGTTATTGCATATGTAAAATGGACATAGGAACTTGTTGGAGTAAAGTTCTTCTTCATTACTCCACTTAAAACTTACTTGACTAACTCACCACCCACATCCGGGCTCTCCGTTCTCCGTTAGGCCTTTGTCATGACGTCACGAGGGATTTACCATTTGACATTTTATAAACTCTTTCACTGCTGAGCTGCAGCTGTTTATTAAAACTATATAGATCTACATGATCGCCTGCATCGTAATACACAGTAGAAACTGTCTAAGACGGCCACCCATTGTCGAAGAGAAAAGTCGCCATCTATTGAATAGTTGGCCGTCTTACAAAGTGGATTTTTTTAAAATTAATTTAAGTAAGCAAGTGAGGAAATTGTGTTAGTTTTATTAAGTGTTATACGACACTTGCAACACGATAAGGTCATTTAAGTGCCGAAGATTAGAGGTATTACAAGATCAAAGAGAGTAACAAACACAAAAAGAAGGAGGGGAGATAAGGATGATAGATGTTTGATGGGAAAGAAGGAGCAAACCACACCAGAGCACCCACCAACCACCCACTAAAGTGAGGAAATGAAAAGTGGTCGTCTGTACAAGTGACTGTGTCATAAAGGAAGGCCGCTAGAGTACATGGGACGGCACAAGTGATAGACGTAAACTTCTCCCCTTGAAAAAATGCAAACTACATAGGTGAGGCAGCGTGGTGGAATCAGGCTCTCGTCAATTTTCAGGCATGTAGAGTTGTTGGTGTCATCTTAAAGCTTGTTCACTTGTCTTTATTTGGTTGGGAAAAAATACATTTATCTTGAATACAAGTCGAGATATTTGTGAAGGAAGGAGGTGGGGGGGCACCTATTTTCAGAGGTAAAATTAGTGAGAAAATGGCCGTCAAAGATTAGTTATTTCCTTAGCTTGAAAGTCCATGGTAACTGAAAATTTACATTTTTGTGCCTTTAAGCAACGTTTTTCAGAAAAATTCACATAGAAATGAGTTTTTTAATGGGCATGAAAGGTGTTGAGCCAAAAAACAAAATTTTGATAAAAAATTCCCAAACCTGCGGAAAAATGCAAGTTTCTTCACTTTGATTATTTTGACGAGAGCCTGATTCCACCACGCTGCCTCACAGAGGAACAATTTTTCCTCCCTTCTCTATCACCCCCCTGTCCTCAACCACAACAACAACAACAACACTTACTTAGTTTCAATAACAATTGTTTAGTACAACAGGGAAGAAATAGGATTGAGGTAGGGGGGTGGCAGGCGGTGGCAGGGGGAAGCCTGGAGGGGGGGTATTGAAGTAAGATCTTTATCCTGACT
>NW_004797830.1:320954-322255 GCF_000002075.1 Aplysia californica
CACACACACACACACACACACACACACACACACGAATAAGTACATTCACCCACACACACACATTAACACACAAACACACACATTCATCGAACCAAACAAACTTAACATTAAAAATAAATCGTGAGGAGTGGGAGGGGCAGACAGGTGAGGTGGGGTGGGGTTGGGTGGGAGGAACAGGGTGGGGTCTTTCTTTTCAGGAGATATCAGCAATCTATAGTTTGGATCATTACCTGAAATGAGCAAATTGACATTTTTCGAATTTGACCTCTTTTGTTACAGGACCAGGTGTTGTTTGGGTGGTACAGTCGATCCCGCTTATCATGTCGAACTCGCTTGAGATGGTCTTCGGTTAAGTTGATCTTTTTCTCGGGTCCCAGCAGTTGTTTTTTTTTTTGTTTGTTTTTTTAAGTGTTTTAAGGTGCTCGCAACTGCATAAGGTCATATGAGGGCACAGGACACACCAAGCATTTTCAGTTGGTAGGGATTTTTCAATTTTGCCTGGGTGGCGGCTGAAGCCTACTCTTATCGATTTGGGGCCATCTACGTCTCATTGAGCTAATTATTCGTCAAATCTTGATTTGAGGCATGCTGGTCCACTCTTCCCGCAAAGCTTGCGCCAAATCATGAAGATGTTCTGGTTGTACTGGCCTTTTACGGGGTCTTCGATCCAGTCCATCCCACACATGCTCAAATGGAGCAAGATCAAGAGAGACAGCAGGCTACGGCAATACATCCACATTGTTTTGTTCAAGACGAGCTCTAATCACATTTGCGACATGAGGGCGGGCATTACCTTGAACATTTGATTTTGAATTGTGCGACACACTCATGCTTCATGCAAGATACCATGCTATACACTTAATTCTGCTCAAATCGTGTTTTTCGGGAGGGGGGGTGGGGGAGGCCTTCTTGTCGTGAGTTGTTTGTGTACACAATGACATTTTGGTTAGAACATGACCTTACATGTCGTTTCGTCTTTAAATAGGCTAAACTAATCTACCAGGATTATTAATGTAGCCCGATAATAACCTTTCAAAATTTGGCCTGAAATCTATGGACAGTTACTTTTTCCGAGGGTATATTTTGAAAACAGAGAGGGGCAGACGGGCTGATAGACAGAAGGGCGAATAGATACTCAGACAAAATGACAAGCTAACAAACCGAAAGATTAATAAACATAGACACAGTAAGATTAAACAAGCAGCCCTGCAGAGTGAAGGATAGAACAATAGACAGACAAATAAACAGACTGACAAGCAAAGAGGTACATGTAGTCAAACAATCTCCCCACCCCCTCCCCC
>NW_004797830.1:322831-330248 GCF_000002075.1 Aplysia californica
AGAGAGAGAGAGAGAGAGAGAGAGAGAGAGAGAGAGGGGGGGAGATTTCAATAAGATGTAAAAGACGGGTTGGAAAAGCAAAAAAACAATTTCGAAAGCAGCCCCGTGGAGCCTTAGAACTACCATCAGCCCCTCCCCCTACACCCCCTTCCCCTTCACCAACTCCTTCCCCTCCCCCTCCCAGTCCCCCAACTGCTCCCCTTCCCCTACAAAAGGGTTGTTATGTGTTGAACTTCGTACATTTCTTCAGGAAAGCTTCAGGGGGTGTTTTCACTTTACAAGACACCCAAAACTAAAACCCCCATTCTGCAGCGACGTAGCTGTTCTAATGTCAACAAACGCCTTTCTTCAAAGAAGGGAGAGTGCTATTATCACCCGCCGTTATGCGCTTAATCCTTTGGCCAAGAACAAGAGATGAATAGCGCTAACCATGTAGATTTTGAATGGCTGAAGTTGTTGTAAACGCCCTTCAATAGGGCGAGACGTGAAACGCTCGGAGTGTGTACCACATTTTTGGGGGTGTATGAAATTGGAAAGTTTTAAAAAATGTCAACAAATGTGTTTGCAAAGCAAGAAACGAACGGATACTAAAAATGTAACGAGTTTAGTTTGTTGAACTCAAAGGGTTTAAAATGCGGAGGACCCAGAATTCTAAGAAATAAAAAATGAGTACCGGTACAAAATTAATCAAACCTCTCGAATGGGTGTGGGTTATTGCTAGCATTGATGTGGGTTGTGAATCTGAGTTTAAAAGTTTTTGCAACATAATAACCAACGTAATAACAGCGTTGGGGTGTGGGTTATAGAGTAGAGAAGCAGGCATTGATGTGGGTTTTGAATCTGAGTTTCAGTCTCTCCGGCATAATCAAAATGTGGCACGACGTGGTGGAATCAGGCACTCGTCAATTTTTGGGAATGTGGAATTATTGATATCACCTGAAAGCTTATTCATTTGCCTTGCTTTCGATTTTTTAAAATATCCATCTAGCTTGAAAAGAAGTCGAGATATTTGCAATTGAAGAAGGTGGGGTAGCCTGGTTTCAGTGGTTAAATGAATGAGAAAATGGCCGCCAAAGTTTGGCAACTTCAATAACTTAAGAGTCCTTGAAAAACTGAAAATTGCATATTTTCTGCCCTTTAAACAAGGGTTTTCAGTAAAATTGACATGGAAATGTGTTTTCATATCAACATAAAAGGTGTTTAGCCAAAAAAACAAAATTTCGATAAAGATTGCCAAACTGGTGGAAAAATGCCTTTTTCTCCGATGTCATTATTTTGACGAGAGCCTTATTTC
The DNA here is from genome assembly GCF_000002075.1 of Aplysia californica. Taxonomy (NCBI): domain Eukaryota; kingdom Metazoa; phylum Mollusca; class Gastropoda; order Aplysiida; family Aplysiidae; genus Aplysia; species Aplysia californica. The sequence goes on from NW_004797830.1 coordinate 324,126, forward strand.
ACCACGTTGCCTCGCAAATAATTAAAGTACACGGAGCCAGAGCCGGGAGACTGAGGTAAAAGAGTAAGCTGGTTTGGTTGGGGTTTTTTTTACCTCCCATAGAAGTGAGCGCAGAGGGAGGGTGGGTGGCGGCGGGGGGGGGGGGGGGGGGAATATGTTTTTCCGGGTTTGCCTAACCGGTGCCCCCTCAAACAAAACCCAGACAAGAGCAACTTCATAGACCCTACATTTTAGTTCCCTGACACCCTCACCCTTCCATTGTGGGGTTTTGTTTGTTGTTGTTTTTTTTTTCACTTCCCATCTGTAATTCGTCCAAAAAATGCCGGTAAAACCCGTTATTAATAAAGGTACAAACACCGAAAGGGAATAGGATGCACGGATGCTGTATTCACATTGAGACGGAAATGTGAGAAAATGATCGAACACAACAACGAATCCAACATCGTCTTTTATAGACCAGGAGAAGGCTTTTGACAGAGTAAACCATACAAAACTCTGGAAGACACTCGAAAAGTATGGCGTGAGAGTACAAATTTTAGATAATGTCAGAGCTCTATACACCAACAGCAGAAGCTCAGTAAGAACGAAGGAAGGCAATACAGACTGGTTCAAATTAAGATCTGGAGTACGACAGAGATGCGTTCTATCACCCCTCTTGTTTATAATACAATGTATATATATGGACACAATAACGCAAGACGCAAACCAAAGCCCAGAAATCCTAAATGAACTTCGATTCGCAGACGACCAATGTCTCATTTATCCAAACCAGCAAAGCCTCCAGAATCGCACTACCGAACTGAACAACAGCTGCGAGAAATTTAACATAAAAAATAAGCTCATCAAAAACAGAAGTAACGAAAGTGAGCCGAAACCGTAGTCCCCTGAACATCCATGTCAATAGTAAACAACTGAAAAAGATGAAAGAGTTTAAGTATCTTAGCAGAACATTGTCTGAAAACGGATCCATAGACAGAGAAATAGAAATGCGAACTCAAAAAGCCAACGCTGTCACCTACCAGCTCGCACCCCTCCTATCTCATCCAAACATCTGACTGGACACAAAGGGACAGCTTATCTCCCCAACATTCATACCAACATTATGCTACCAGTGCTAGACCTGGACATTAAGTAAAACACATGAAAGCAAAATCACCGCCTGCGAAATGAAATGTCTCCGCAAAACCGTTAACATCACAAGACGAGACAGGCAAAGAAAAGAAGTAAGAGCAGCCATCGGCATTGAGTCATGCCTGCATTACATAGAAAGACAGAATAAAATGGTTTGGCCACCTGTTACGTATGTCACCTGGCCAGCCAGCCTCGAGAGCCTACAACACCAAGCACTCAGACTATAAAGGAAGAGGAAGGCCACGCAAAATGTGGATCGAGGGTGTCAAGGAAACCCTGAGAAAACATAATATCACAAATGAAAGAGCTGCGGAGCTGGCCTACCATGGAAAACTGCATCTCCCCTGGACGCTTAACGACAACAAAGGATGAAAAAGTTTTAAAAGTAAGTAAGTACATGTACAAACACCAAGGTTTGCAGATTTGTAGAACATTCATCCAGATTTATCATGCATTACTAACAACAGACTATGACTACCACAAACACAGTTACAAGATATCTTCCAGATACCCCCAATTTCGAGTGAATCAGAGGCCGAGGGTTTCTCTGAAGTCTTGGACACTTTCGAACATTTTCCCACATTTCTTGTCCTTCAACAAACACCCCCAAGGGTGAAATTCCAGTGAACTCAAGTTCTGGTCTTTTGGGGGTTCAGTTGTGCTCAGTCGGACTGACTGTCATGTAACCAAAATGGTTGTTGGCCCAGCCTAGAACAGCTCTGGCGTCATACGGAGCAGCTCTGCCTTGATGGAAGTACTGGTTCTTTCTCCCTTTAATATCAACTTACAGTCTCAAGCTCCCCCAGAACTCTGATAACATGACGAGGTATTGGTAAGGGTTCACCGAATCTCGGACCACCTTAACCTTTTCAATAGTGCGTTGTTTTTACAGGCTGCCTACCGTGAGATACCCGGGGCGTAGAATTCTAGTTCATATATTACCTATGGATCAAAACCTTTCAAAATTTGAAGCCCGTTACGAAATGGACGTTTCGCTTGGAAAGTTATGTTTGTTATCCATTCCGTATTCCAGAGCAAATAATGCCCGGGTTTATTTGGAAGATTTTGTTTGTCGATACGGTAAGTCTAAACTGAAAAACCGCGTTGTACAGGGGTGAACTGTTTATCATCTTTTCGTTTTGTAAAAGCAATTAATTTTTTCAAAGTCAATTGAGTAATAAACAAGAAAGTTATTAACATTTCTTTGAACAAACTTTTTTTCTGGACAGCTGGTTGGTGTGTGATGAGTTTTTAGACTTTAAAAGATTCCAAAAAATATATTTGAGAGAGTCCATAAACGAGAAGAGTTGGTTGAACTACTTACAACTTGGCAATTTCACTAGAAGGATAAATCATGATCTCCCACCGAAACTCATTTATAATGTAGGCCTAATGAATTCTTTATCTTTATGTTTACGTCACTAGAGGTGGAAAGCCCGAAGTGTTCAAATCCGGGAAGAGTTTGTTTTCTAGGAAAGAGGTTATAAATAGAACCTCTTTGTTTTCTTGCCATAGGGCCTTCTCGAAAAGAAAGCAAATTTATATAACCAAAGAGTACGACAACTCCGTTCATTCCTATGTGATCTAAACTCCCACGCCAACACAACTCTGCAGTGGATACCAGGTCACTGTGGCATTCATGGAAATGAAAAAGCAGACGACTTAGCCAAAGAAGGAGCCAAAATGACCCAGGTTGGAGATGGCATGGATCTCTCAGAGTCAAAAACACTAATAAAAAGTGCTTTAAGAAACAGATGGAAAAGGTCCCACCCTAAGCACAACAGACTTGACCCCTACTACATACTAAATAGAGCAGACCAGGTTACAATCTTTGGACTCCGTACAACAGACTCAAACACCATATGCACACCAAATTAAAAGTGGGAGAGTCAGCGATCTGTGAATGTGGACACGACCAAGAGGATGCCAACCACATCCTTCAGCACTGCCCGCGCTACGCCACCCTTCGCACACAGACGTGGCAGAATGTGGCTCCCCTTGAGAGAAAGCTCTATGGAGTCTCTCAGAGTTGAAGCGAATTGCACAGTTTGTGCGCTACATCGGACTGACTGTCTAGCTGCTGTCATCGAGAACGAGGAAGAAGGATAATATACATAGATCTAACCAAACGTATTAACATTTTCGACAAGGAAAAGGGAAAAAAGTAAAGCTTGTTACTAAATATATGTATATTACGTGTATCAAAATGCAAATGTACACATTATTATACATGTACTGCTTGTTTATGGTACTTACTTTCCAGAAAAATTTATTTTAGTAAGTCCATCGCATTCGTCAATACGATTGTGAATGCGAAGCGGCATGACTGAAGGAAGAAAGATAACTCAGTTTATTTCTTCTTGCAGCCAAGACCAGAATTACTGCCCCTAGTCTAGAGTGCCTGAAATGATCTTCCCAAGTAAAAGTTGTTGGTATTTCTCCCTTTGAAAAAAAAAGCACTGAAAATCTTCAAGGTTTCTTTCTTATTCAAAGTAGGAACCAACGAGCCAAGGGGGAGACAAGGGCAGGAGAGAGGGAGAGCAGGAGAGAGGGTGGGAGAGAGGGAGGGGATGGGGGAGGGGGAGGGCCGGAGAGAGGGTGGGAGGTCCCCGGACAACGAAACGGATAGGAAGTGTATAGGTTGGAGGCTGAGGCCCACCTGGAATCGATCTGAAGCAGCTCTGAGACATATTATTATTACTTGAATTATGGGCACAGCGGGCTGGAGGTAGAGAAGATTGCCCAGAAGAGAGACATCATATGTGAGCTCATCTTGGAGGGGGCTACCCACCCAGTACATCTACCGGGAGGAAAGATCGAGGCAGGGATAAGGAGAAAGATATGGGGGGGGGGAGGTGAAGGGGGGAAGAAAGAAAGAAAGAGAGAGAGAGAGAGAGAGAGAGAGAGAGAGAGAGAGAGAGAGAGAGAGAGAAGAGAGAGAGAGAGACAGAGAGAAGAGAGAGAAGAGAGAGAGAGAGAGGGGGGGGGAGAGAGAGACGAGAAAGGGAAAAAGGAAAGAGAGAGAGAGAGGGGGTGGAGAGAGAGAGGGCGGGAGAGAGAGACACACACAAAAAGAGAGAGAGAGGGGGGGGGGGGCAGACAGGCAGAGAAATGAGAGACAAAGAGAGACAAAGAGAGATAGAGAGACAGAGGAGAGAAATTGCTAGAATATGTAGGTTTGTGGTATACAAAAAGAAAACATATTTATAAGTTGTGTGGGTGGATCTAGTAGCAGTGTTACTGGTTGTCAGTGAAATTAAAACAATCTAGGGAAAATAATTAGTCTAATTGTTTGTTTATTGTTTTGCTTCTTACCAATTTCAAAAGTAAGGAGGTATTTAATTATGTAGACAGTACTTGTAATGAGTTTACCCTTTTCCTCTTGCAAAACCTCAATACTGCACACAAAGCTTGCTCGCCTGAATCTTATTATTGATCTATTTAGTTTTGATTTTAGAGAGAACACTTCAAAGCTGGTGGGTCTATAGGCTAGGCCAACCAAAGACGGAGGTTCACCAGATCAGTGAACCTTGAACTCCTGTAACCTCCTTGTTTTAAGATTAGGGCTATAATCTGTAGGCTAGATCACATTTACAACACCGGTACATGTATTTTCTGTGAGAACGGGGTGGCTTGTCATTTTATATTTTTCCTTCTGAAGGGAAGTAGAGGGATCAGAATTTCTCATAATATTAGATTATTTTTTAAGATATTCCCATTAGAATCTACTCCCGTTACTTTTTTTCCGGTAACGGTTTTTATTCAGCTCTGATTGGAAATGGGAAGTAACTCCCGTTTCTTTGTCAGATGGTGCATGGGATGGATTGCAACAAAACAACGCAGTGACAGTGAAAAATTGAAGTGTAGACGGTCGACAGTACACACAACAAGGCCTAGATCAAGATCTACACGTTGACAGTTGTGTAAAAATTAACACATTATTCACCACAAATCGTTGAGATTTATTCTTTCACATTCCTGATAGATCTAGATCTAGATCTAGGTCTCTGAAATTATGTAAAAATGGCTGTGTATCACGACGAAATAGAAATTGAAGACATGGAGTATGATGATGAAACAGAAACGTATCATTATCCGTGCCCGTGCGGAGATCGGTTCGAGATAACAAAGGTAAGTTTTCAAACAACTTGTTTCAGAAGAGTCATAAATCTGAAGCTTGTTTGACACTCTTGCGGAGAAGTGGTCGTGACCTAGAAATCTAGAATCTAGATCTAGATCTAGATTAGATCTATAGCCTATGTACGGCATACCGTCACGTACGTCATACTGTCAGTTGGCACGCATTTGGCCTAAAATTGGACAACCAGACAATTATGCGATAATCTGGAATGCTGTCTGCTAAACAATTCCGTTCAACATTGTTTTGTTTTCAAGTTCAACAATTTTGAGCAGAATCAGACACCTGTGTGAGCAGAAATAATCCATTTCATCTCCAAATGTAAGAACCGCGTTCAGCCATTACGGCTTGCAGATGTGCAATACATCTTGAGAAATAAGCTATTGGTTCTACAATCGTACCCGCAGGATTCGTTTCGCATTTTTATTCAGTTTATAAGGTGTCTAGTTACCACCACAAACCATTCGCTGCTCTTTGTTGTAACAATTGGCGCCCGTAGGGGGGGTGACGATATGGGGTACAATTTTTTGATGGATGTACCCCATACAGTCACCGTATTTTTTACATGCAGCGTGACTTGAAAAATAGTTATTTCTTGGGGAGTGCTTATTTAGGCCACATATGGCCTAAATAAGGTAAGGGAGGGGGGGGGGGGGGGGGGGGGGGGGGGGTTAGCTCATTTAGGCCACAGGTGGCCTAAATAAGGTAAGGGAGGGGGGGTTTAGCTTATTTAGGTCTAAATAAGGTCACCCTATTTTTTGACGGACTATGGATGGCATCTTAGTACTTTAGATTTTTTAGTTTCTATGATTTTATATAGATCTAGATCTAGATAGATATATTTAGACACGGAT
>NW_004797830.1:330348-384123 GCF_000002075.1 Aplysia californica
AGAGATAGAGAGACAGAGGAGAGAAATTGCTAGAATATGTAGGTTTGTGGTATACAAAAAGAAAACATATTTATAAGTTGTGTGGGTGGATCTAGTAGCAGTGTTACTGGTTGTCAGTGAAATTAAAACAATCTAGGGAAAATAATTAGTCTAATTGTTTGTTTATTGTTTTGCTTCTTACCAATTTCAAAAGTAAGGAGGTATTTAATTATGTAGACAGTACTTGTAATGAGTTTACCCTTTTCCTCTTGCAAAACCTCAATACTGCACACAAAGCTTGCTCGCCTGAATCTTATTATTGATCTATTTAGTTTTGATTTTAGAGAGAACACTTCAAAGCTGGTGGGTCTATAGGCTAGGCCAACCAAAGACGGAGGTTCACCAGATCAGTGAACCTTGAACTCCTGTAACCTCCTTGTTTTAAGATTAGGGCTATAATCTGTAGGCTAGATCACATTTACAACACCGGTACATGTATTTTCTGTGAGAACGGGGTGGCTTGTCATTTTATATTTTTCCTTCTGAAGGGAAGTAGAGGGATCAGAATTTCTCATAATATTAGATTATTTTTTAAGATATTCCCATTAGAATCTACTCCCGTTACTTTTTTTCCGGTAACGGTTTTTATTCAGCTCTGATTGGAAATGGGAAGTAACTCCCGTTTCTTTGTCAGATGGTGCATGGGATGGATTGCAACAAAACAACGCAGTGACAGTGAAAAATTGAAGTGTAGACGGTCGACAGTACACACAACAAGGCCTAGATCAAGATCTACACGTTGACAGTTGTGTAAAAATTAACACATTATTCACCACAAATCGTTGAGATTTATTCTTTCACATTCCTGATAGATCTAGATCTAGATCTAGGTCTCTGAAATTATGTAAAAATGGCTGTGTATCACGACGAAATAGAAATTGAAGACATGGAGTATGATGATGAAACAGAAACGTATCATTATCCGTGCCCGTGCGGAGATCGGTTCGAGATAACAAAGGTAAGTTTTCAAACAACTTGTTTCAGAAGAGTCATAAATCTGAAGCTTGTTTGACACTCTTGCGGAGAAGTGGTCGTGACCTAGAAATCTAGAATCTAGATCTAGATCTAGATTAGATCTATAGCCTATGTACGGCATACCGTCACGTACGTCATACTGTCAGTTGGCACGCATTTGGCCTAAAATTGGACAACCAGACAATTATGCGATAATCTGGAATGCTGTCTGCTAAACAATTCCGTTCAACATTGTTTTGTTTTCAAGTTCAACAATTTTGAGCAGAATCAGACACCTGTGTGAGCAGAAATAATCCATTTCATCTCCAAATGTAAGAACCGCGTTCAGCCATTACGGCTTGCAGATGTGCAATACATCTTGAGAAATAAGCTATTGGTTCTACAATCGTACCCGCAGGATTCGTTTCGCATTTTTATTCAGTTTATAAGGTGTCTAGTTACCACCACAAACCATTCGCTGCTCTTTGTTGTAACAATTGGCGCCCGTAGGGGGGGTGACGATATGGGGTACAATTTTTTGATGGATGTACCCCATACAGTCACCGTATTTTTTACATGCAGCGTGACTTGAAAAATAGTTATTTCTTGGGGAGTGCTTATTTAGGCCACATATGGCCTAAATAAGGTAAGGGAGGGGGGGTTTAGCTTATTTAGGCCTAAATAAGGTCACCCTATTTCTTGACGGACTATGGATGGCATCTTAGTACTTTAGATTTTTTAGTTTCTATGATTTTATATAGATCTAGATCTAGATAGATCTATTTAGACACGGATTCATTAGAAAATGAGCGACTTTAGATTTTTCTTTTTTAATGTTTGAAACAAATTTATATGAAGGAAACTCTATCCCGTTGTATGTAATGATGATGTTCCTCTGTCCAATGTATACACATGTTGTGATGATGTTCTTCCAGCCACTGTTTCCACATGTTGTGATATTGTTCCTGCTCCTACTGCTTCTGTTTCAGAAGAAAAACTTGCTGGCCCTCCCCCAACTGCCCTTGTCTCTAGTTGTGAGTGGTCAGTTGATGCCTTAGACTTTTCGACCACAGGTCTGGAATTCTCGGGGATCGAATGTACCTCCGAGGACTTCCTGGATCCTGCAGCAGAGTTTCAGCTACCTTTGGTTTCAACACCAGCTTGGGATCCTGTGATTAACCAGGACTATGTCTATTGTCTACCTGAGCAGGCATTGAGACCATTGGAAGATGAAACTCTGGTGACACCCCAAGCCCCCCAAAAACTGCCTCAGGACAACACTTTTGCTTTGTCCTTGACAGTCTAATTGATCACGCCATTGCCACTGGATGGATGGCATCAGACATGCATTGGGTCCGCCGTTGCCATTGGCACAAAATCGAACCTAAGGAGAACGAGGGGGCATACAGAAAATACCTTGATTTGTAAAATCAACTCATTCCTTCCCCCTCGTTCGTCAACCTGCCCATACCAGCAAGCTGGAACTATCTAAGGTTTCAACACAGAGAAGCGGGCTAAGGCCCCTACATACATGTCTTACGGGCAAAGTACAAAGCATGGGAGGAGGCGAAGAAATTGGAAGAAGAAAAGAAAAAGGAAGAAGTGGAAAAGAGGAAGAGAAAAGGGGGGAGAAGGAAGAAGAGAAAAGAGGAGAAAAGTTAAGGAAGTTGGAGAAGCAGAGAGCAGGGAAGAAGAAGAAAAAACAACAGGGAAATTCATGTAGGCCTATGTATGCGAGTAAGATGTTCATGTGAGTTTGTTGTGATACATGTGGAAGAGTAAAATGAAGCATTCAAGTACTTGTGTGTGAGTAAAAGATGTTAATAATAATAATAATAAATGACATTTATATAGCGCTCAACCCCTAATAAAGTACACAGGCTCTGAGCGCTTTACAATACAGTACAACATACAACAGTAACATGAAACGTTGTGTTCTGACTAAAGAAAACTATTCAAAATATTCATCTTATTAATTTAAAAACAGAAACGACTTCAGCTGACCTTTGAATGAATCAAAAGATTTGATTTCTCTCAACGTACTTGGTAAAGCATTCCAGATCTTGGGGCCTTGGTTTTCAAATGCCCTTTCACCCATTGTTTTAAGTTTCATAGATGGTAAAATAAATTTCTTTTTGTCAGCTGATGACCTTAAACTGCGAGTTGGAATGTACAGTCTTAACAGATTTGATAAATATGATTGTGCATTATCATTCAAACATTTGTGACATATGGTGGCCAACTTGTACACAATCCTTTTCTAAACAGGAAGCCAATGCAAAGTTCGTAAAAGAGGTTTAGCAGAGTCTCGCTTTCTTTTCCGTAAAACTAAACGTGCTGCATTGTTTTGGACAGTTTGAAGTTTTTTAACTTTCTCCAGTGATATTCCTGATAACAAGGAGTTACAATAATCGAGTTAAGATAAAATTAAGCTAGTTACTTGTAAAGCAGTATACTTGGTATTGATCAGATGACGTATTTTATTAATTTTTCTTATTTCTAAATACATGCAGCTGATCAGATGATTTACCTCAGCCGACATTGACAAATAAGAATAAAAATAGATGCCAAGATTCTTAACTTTTCTTGAAAATAAAATTTTTGCATCACCAATTTTAATGTGATCATGGCCAACCTCTTTAACAGACTTTGCATTGCCTGCCAGAATGACTTCTGTTTTATCATCATTTAACATCAATTTATTTTTGTTCATCCGGTTTTTCACAAAGGCAATACAATTTTCAGCACGATGGACAAGTTCATCTAAGTTGGTAAACAATGTTGAACCATAAATTTGGGTATCATCAGCATAGAAATGGTATTTTAAGTCATATTTAACTATTTCCTTGACAAGTGGTGGAGTACAAATGGTGAACAAAACTGGACCGAGGACTGAGCCCTGGGGGACCCCATACTTAAGAGCATGATCTAATGACTTAAGCCCTTTAATAAAAACAGATTGGTAACGATTTGACAGGTAAGAAGAAAACCAGCTAAGGGCAGTCCCGGATATTCCAAAAGACACTTCTAATGGCTTCAATAAAATGTGATGGTCAATATGTATCAAAAGCTGCTGATAGATCTAAAAGGCTCAGCAAAACAACTTTTCCTGAATCACAATCAGTAAGCATGTCATTCATGACTTTAAGAAGTGCTGTTTCTGTGCTGTGATTAGCTCGATAGGCAGACTGGAATGGCTCTAACAGATTGTTTTCTTGTAAGTGATGACGAAGCTGCTCAGGGACAACCTTTTCAAGGATTTTAGACAAAAAGGTAGATTTGAAACAGGTCTATAGTTCTTTAAGACATTCTGATCTAAGTGTTGCTTCTTTAGCAAAGGTTTTACAAGAGCGATTTTAAACGAATCTGGTTCAAGTGAGTTTGTTCTGATATATGTGGGGAAGAGTAAAATGAAGCATTCATGTACCTGTGTGTGAGGAAGATGTTCATATGGGTTTGTGATATGTGTGGAAGAGTAAAATGAAGCATTCAAGTGCTTGTGTGTGAGTAAAAGATGTTCAAGTGAGTTTGTTGTGATATGTGAGGAAGAGTAAAATGAAGCATTCATGTACCTGTGTGTGAGGAAGATGTTCATATGAGTTTGTGATATGTCTGGAAGAGTGAAATGAAACATTCATGTGTACCTAGATCTATGTGAGTAAGATGTATGTCACATGTGTGTCTGTTTTGGTGGTTGTTCTTTTTAGTATGTCAATAAACATTAGTTCTGTCTTAGTACTCTTAGGCCCACTGTACAAAAGGAGTTCGTCTTTCCTTCTTTCCTCTTTTCAAACGCCTAGTTGTGCTTCAATTTGGGTGTGATGGTATGGGGTGTAGTGGGTGACGGTATGGGGTACATACCATGACAGAAAACCCGACACTTGACGGTATGGGATACATGTCAGGACATGCGTCAAGTCTCGGTTAGGGGTCTTCTTTGTACACTATCTGACTAAAATCTTCACCCCACACCTACAGGAAAGGCTGGCCTCTCAACAAAACGAAATTTTGGGTCGATGTTTTTGAAAGAGCCGAAGTTATGGTAATACAAAAGTTCACTTCCGGAAATAGTCATCACAAAACACTAAGGTGACGGTATGCCGTACATAGGCTCTAGATCTAGACTCTAACTCTCAATTCAGAGTCGCAATATATAATAATTTTGGTAGATCTAATCTAGATCTAGAAATCTAGTGTCAATTGCCCATTGCCACCGAGTGACGCGGTGGCAATTGACAAAAATTGACTTTTTGTCAATTGCCGCCGAGTAAATTGGAGCTCTTTTGCGTTTGTGGGTAGATCTAGCTTAGGGGGGGCTCTCGTGGCCTAGAGTTAGAGGTTAAGGTGTTGGCCTCTCATTCAAAGGTCCCGGGTTCGATTCCGGGTAGCGACCAAAAAAAATTTTCTTCTCTAAAATTGTCTCCTTTCACATCCTTTCCTGATCTCTAACAATGTTCTGTTTTCTGCTTTCATTTCCACTTTCTGCCCCCACCCCCTCACCTCCTTTGCCCCCTCCTCTGGGCTCCTGACTCTTTCTGCAGCCTTTCTACTGCTACTCCTTGGCTCCTCCTAACTGCTGTCTTTCTGCCACACTCCTGATCTTCTGGTAGGAAAGATCTACACCTAGAGTGGTGTCGCCGGTACGCGTGCACTTCGCGATTGTTGAACGTATTTTCCGCCATTTCCGGCTTTGTACTTTCATTTTTAGCTATTCCATTCAAGAAACTATTGACCTATAAAATGGTCTTGCTCATAGTCGCCAGATTTCTTAAACGTTGTGTGCCCAACAGTTTTTCCAACCTAGGGTGTTGTCTTCACTGAGCGTGCATTTCTTCTCAGTGCGTGCATGGGATTCTTCACTGAGCGTGCACCCAGATATACACGTTGAAAGCCAAAAAAAGAGGAATCTGATAACGTTATTGCATTAAATGACCACACAGGAAGATAACAAGTCACTTTAGAAGCAAAGTAAGGCAATTTTAATTAGAAACTAAACTAATTTAATTTAGGGGGTATAAACAGTTCAAATACATAGTGAAAAAAAATCAAACAGAATTTTTCACAACTAAAATCCACATTTCCCTACTCTTCATCACTCATTCCTCTGATCTTTCCATCTTTCACACAGTCCACATGCCACCATCCCGAAACCCGCATTACAACTTGGCATAGAACTCGATAAAAGGTCACGTGAAACACTCAAGGAAGGAGTAGGCACATTTTTTAAGCTAGGGGGCGCGCACAGTCTATTTGAACCAATCAGAGGCAAAAAGGTCATAAAAACTAGTTCACAGGTCAGCGTTGAATGTCAACTTGCCACAGCTGATAAAAACACTCTCGATGATCCCTTGTCGGCAAACGAGTGATGGAAGTAAACAAAAATGGTTGCTGCACACACTGACGCATTCAATCAAACGCAAAAACGCAATTTGAGGCTAAAAACAAAGGAAAACAAAAGTGCACGCACCGAGAAGGCGCACGCGCAGGGGCTACACCACTCTAGCCTTCTCGGACAAGGGCAAAAAATCTCGGAGGACCCGTGTGCAAGTTGCGCACGTTAAAGATCCCTTGGTGGTCTAAAATCGATAAGAGTAGGCTTCGGCCGCCACCCGGGCAAAATTCAAAATTTCCTACCAACGAAAAAGTATTAGGTGTGTCCCGCGCGCTCATATGACCTTATGCAGTTGCGAGCGCCGTAAAACCCTATACTAAACAAACAAACAAAGATCTAGCTTATTGTGCTCGGTGTTGTGCGTTCGCCTCTGTGTGTGTGTGTGTCTTTTCCTGACCCCCGTCCCCCGATTTTTGTTCCCCGATATAACGTGAATTTCTGCTTGAGTTTGTGTGCGTTTGTGACCTTCTAGGCCTACTTCTAGAATTGCCTGTGTTGGTTCTACACCAAAGTCAAAGTGTAGGCTAAGGCTAACCTAAATCTAGATCTAGATACGTCTCATTGAAAACACGCCAAGTTGGTACCGTAGCTCTAGACTAGATGCTCGTCCAATGAAATTAGTTGAGAACAAATTGACCCATTGGACACACATTATGTATAATGCTAAAGATAGTGTTGTTTTCAGACTTGGCGCCGCTTCACTAGGTGGCATTTAATGAATTTGACAAGAAGTCAATTTTTGTCAATCGGTGCCACCGCGTCACTCGGTGGCAATTGACGCTACCTATAATTTTTTGTCTAATCGGACTCGAGTTCGAATAGTCACTTCATTTACGGAAAGCTGGATCACAATGTTGTGTTTGTCCGATGGAAATATTAATATGATTTTTATATTTATAAAAAAATTGCGTCTGCGAGCAGGGTTGGTGATTTTTTGGATTTTTTAAATAAAAATTTTAAAAATCGATTTTTTAAATTTAAATCAGATTTTTTAAAATTTAAATCAGATTTTTTATAATTTTTTTTAAATGTCGACACAGTTTGGGATTTTTGGTGGCTAAAAGTATGTTCTTTTAGAGCAAAATGCATTGTCTTTATTTTAACTATGATTAATCTATGCAACTGCAATTTTAGAAAGCCTTAACATCTGCAATATCAGTGAATTATGGCTACAGACAAAAAATGAAGAAAATGTCAGTCTAAAAGGAAGGGGGGAGGGGTAATTATGCATAGATAAACTTGCATTTTATTACAGTGTGTGTGTGTGTGCGCGCGCGCTTGAGTTTGTCTAAAAAGAAAAAGAAAATGCTATTTTCAATTATGAAAAAAAGTAAATTGAATACTGTATTATTTTACTACTTACACTTACAGTGACAGGGGGGAAAGCAGACTTTTAAGCAATTTTAGTCTACTAAACCTTATATAAATATCTGTTTTATAAAACCAAGGAAAGGAATTCTGAATGTTTAAAGATGTAAAAACAGAATACCTTTTTTTTAAAGTGATTTAAATCACTGAGTTTTATTTTTAAAATCAAGTTGATTTCAGTTTTTTTTAAATCAACTGATTTAAATCGACCTGATTTAAATCAACCCAACCCTGGTTTTCAATTATGAAAAAAAAGTAAATTGAGAACTGTATTATTTTACCGTGACAGGGGGGAAGCAGACTTTTAAGCATGATTATATTAGTCTACTAAACCTTATATCTGTTTAATAAAACCAAGGAAAGGAATTCTGAATGTTTAAACATGTAAAAACTGAATACATTTTTTTGAAAAGTGATTTAAATCCCTGATTTTTATTTTAAAAATCAAGTTGATTAAAATATTTAAAAAATCAACTGATTTAAATCAACCCAGCTCTGATTTCAATTATGGAAAAAAAAGTAAATTGAATACTGTATTATTTTACAGTGAAAGGGGGGAAAGCAAACTTTTAAGCATGATTATATTAGTCTACTAAACCTTATATCTGTTTTATGAAACCAAGGAAAGTAATTCTGAATGTTGAAATGTGTAAAAACTGAATAACAATTAATTTTTTTTAAAGTGATTTAAATCACTGATTTTTATTTAAAAAATCAAGTTGATTTAAATAAAAAAAATCAACTGATTTAAATCAACCCAACCCTGTCTGCGAGACTGCATCTTATCCTCACATGGGTCCTACACTGTGTATGATCAAATTTATTGAAATGGGGTGTATTATTCCCCTTTTTACAATGTGTGTGATTTGTCTTTGAACAGAATTGTGGATTATTATAGTTGTAATAGGGCAGAATAATAAATTAAGATTTGCTTGTTTGTGATAGCAGTAGTAATACTTTTGAAGTCTGACTAAGGGGGTCAGGGATAGATTATTAAATTCATTTTCCCATGTGTCTTTGAATTTAAGTCATTCTCATTCTTTTTATCTATTATCAGCCCTGCAGTGGCTATAGAGATGGGGGGGGGGGGGGGGGGGGTTCGATTTAATGAGCTCATTCTAGCATTCTCAGTTACTGGACATTGTATTTTGTATTAATGTTAGAGTTATAAAAGTTCTTTTCTCTCTAGCTCTATTGATCTTATTTATTCATTGAACTTATTAACCTTTTCAGGTGGAACTGGAAAGTGGAGAGGACGTAGCTCGGTGTCCAAGTTGTTCTCTCCTCATCAAAGTTATTTATGACCAGGTGAGTTGGTGATTTATGTTAAAGTGAGGTACTGCGATGGTGTCGTCGTTAGTAATTGCTTGTGTTTTATGCCCCCATTGACACAATCTAGATCATCCTTGAGGCTGACCTCTTACTCTTATGGAATATGATGTTTGCTTTCTCTTATGATATTATACAAAGTAACTTATAAATTCATGCTATAGGCTATAGTTTAATGTTTGTTTTTCTTTAGACGAATGATTCCCTCTACCCGGCTTTCATTGTAACCTTGATTTTCAGGAAATGAAGAACCAGCTTGAAAATAGTTACCATCTAGCCCATTTTCTGGTCCAGAGGAAGACACAGTATTTCTTACGTAACTTGGTAGCCTTTTTTAAGTGGGTTTCTGCCATTGGATTTTTTGGCCACTGAAGAATGCATACTTTATATAGTACCGTAAAATAAAAGGGGTCTTTTTCGATACAGTAATATTGAAGCCATATCCAGATTTGTTTTCACTACCTTTGAAGTCAAATAGGGGGGGGGGGGGGTCCTCCTTTTTTTCCCTCATTGACTTTGTTTGTCTTCATCAGGATGACTTCATGGAAGGAGAACAGGTTGCAGTTGTGAAGAAGCCAGAGCTGGCTTTAGCCTGACCTGAGTCTTCTGTACTTCAAACCGATATTCTGTGATGTCGTGGGGTGTGATGTGAGATACCCAAGGCCCAGTGTCGTAACTTCTATGAAAACTCATAGTATAAACTTTCCATGTCATAATCTGGAATACTTTCAAACAATCTAGTGTGTTACTTTTTCATGTGAATGAACATTGGAAGTGTGAGCTCATTTTTTATGCTCTATGTTGCATGCACTTGTCAGCAACAAAGAGCTCCCAGTTTTTAGTGTTGTGATTTTCCGAACACTGTCTAGTCCCTTGTGTGATGTGAGTGGTGATCTGAGATATATTCTTGGGAGCTGAACTTCACCAGATACAGTGAACTTTGAACTCCTCACCTCTGTTTGAGGAATGGAGGAAGAAGAGAAAGAAAACCAAGCTCAGTACAGCAGTCAGCTGGCATCAGGGAGAGCAAACGTGGAACAGCACAGTGACATGGAGAATGAGACTGATCTGTCTTATTTAGAGGTATGCCATTCTCAGTAACAGGTAATGTCCGTAATTCAACACATAGATCTGTGATGTTTCCTTTATCAAGATGTTTGGGAGAAAAACCTTGTTATGTATCTAGTCATCGGGTATATTTGTTGTTAGCTATTTCTCTTGTCTTGCATGTTTCAACTTATCGGACACTCATACACAACCATTTTTGTGATTTGTACATGTATCAGTCAACAGCCTCAATATTTTTGTCTCTCACAAAAGAGAATGTCCAAGTCCAAGTTTTTGAAAAATGTCAGTTGACTTGTTTTTTGTTTAAAATTTTTAAGGCTTTTTTAGAATAGAAATTGTTTATGTGCTTTGATGTGACGATTATCAATGTTTTAAAGAGAAGGGGTGAGTGAGGGGGGTCTACAGAATTTTTAAAAAGATTTAAAACCTGGAAAACAGGAGAGGGCAAGTTCCTCTTGACTTCAAAGAATTTTTTTCATATGTGACTGAGAAAACAGTTGAACCTGCTCTAATGTTCACCTGTCCAATGACCACTTCCCATTCCCCCCTTTGTAATTTTCACTAAGACATAAAATAACGCTGGCCAAGACAACCACCTGTCTAAGACAACCTCTTTTCTCCCAGTCAATGGGTGGCGGTCTTGGGGCGGTCTTGGAAAATTTTGATTATACTTATGCATACAAAGTACACTTTGATGCTGTTAAACTATATATGAGAGGCATCTTGGTGAAATCAGGCACTTGTCAAAATAATGAAATTGAAGAAACTGGCATTTTTTACCCGTTTTGTGATTTTTTTTTCAAATGTTTGTTTTTTGACTCAACGCCTTTAGGGTTCATTTGAAGTATATTTATGTGTGGATTTACTGAAAAGCGTTGATTTAAGGCTCAAAAATTGTAAATTCGCAGTTTCCAAGGACTCTCGAGCGTTGGAAGTCACCAAACTTTGGTGGTCATTTTCTCGCTAATTTTACCACTGAATTAGTACTTTTTTTCACCGAAAGCAAAACAAATGAATAAGCTTTAAGATGATACCAATAACTCAACAAGCCCAAAAATTGACAAGCACCTGATTCCACCACGTTGTGACACATATAATCATACTCTCATACATGTGTTTATCATTGTACTTTCCTTAGCACGAGTCTGCTGAATTTTCCTCGTCTGAGGAAGAAGAAGACCGTGACGAAGGCTCTGAGCCCGTCTCTCTGAACGTGACTCCTGAACTGCTGGCTGATATTTTACACCAGAAGCAAATGGTAGAGTAACTTTTCTTCCACTACAGTATTGCCTTCAAGCAGACACGTAACAAAATCAGTGGGATGGGAAAACCTTTTCATTATGTACAAATTTCACTTTGTATGTGTTTCAGAAGCATAGAGTTTACATCATGTATAGAAAATATCCGGGACCTTAAATGCTATACTCTATGTGTGTGCTAAACTAGTATCTCTTCTACTTTCTTAAGACCAGAAAATGTTACCTTTGCATTTGTAGCTGGAGTGCCATTTTTAGCTGAAAAGAAGTTTTTACTTTTGCACTATTGACAGAGAAAAATTCACTTCATAGATGGTTGTGGGGTTCCAGTGTATAAAGTGAACTTACAATGTTGCAAATGGTTATTAGTAGTATTGGTGACTAAGTTATGCATGATTTTCAGAGTTCGTTGTTTGGGGAACTTACTGTAGATCTAATGTGAGCAGTGTAAACTTTGATTTATAAACTTGACTTTGTAACTCGGGATTTAAAGAAGGATGACACTGCATATATATATACAAAATCTTTTTAGGTTAATTTTTTTAACAAGTAGGGTGGGAGTTGTGATTTTTAAGACGGAGTACACAGCGCTTTATTTTGACCTTTTTTATTTGACCTTTTATTTGTTTTCTTCCTGTCCTATTTAGAGAGAGACATTAAAAAGGTCTACTTAATAACTAAATGTTTTTGTCTGTGAAACATTTTGTGTTTATGTGATGGTATTTGGATTGTGTTCATTTTTTCAAGCTAAACTTGATTTTTTTTTTGCTGGACATTGTTGCTTCTGTTTAATCAAGAATTTCTATCCGGTTCTGAATTGCTTTATTCCTTTCTTTTCGCAGAAAATCCTTCAAACACCAGAGGTGATGCATTTTTTGCAAGAGCACCAAACCATGTTAGCTCGTAACGGCTCCCAGTGTCAGTCCACGGCTTCACACGGGCAGAATCGTCCACTGGTCAAAGACGCGGGATTGTCCTCAGCTCTCGCAAACTTTTCGACAGACTCCTCCACACAGCACAGCCTCCCAAACAGATGACACCTGTCCTTGTGGTTGTTGTTCTCTCACTATCTCTATCCCAAGCCTTGATTTGCGACCTGTCAAACCTCGTTAAACCGGCACCCCTGTCATGGAACATGATTCTGCTGTGCGATCTGTGCTTGAAAAATGTCTTTTTGTTGGTGTTATACATGTATAATATGTATTTAGTAGAGCCAAGAGTCTTCTCTCTCCATTTCTTTGTCTTTCTCGTGGGAGAAAGATAATCAAATATCCAACCAGTGGGTGTTGTGCGCCATGTGCAGTGTGTACCTTTGTCGGTCAGTTCGCTGGCGGTACGACAAGGTAAATTTGCATTAATTAAATAAAGGCCGTACAGCTCCGACAGTAGGTGGCATTTTTTTTTTTACATTGGCAAAACCTGGTGGTAAGTGGGGCTGGCGGTATAACAGGCAGGGGTACGAGGTTTGACTGTATATTTATGGCTTTTATCTTTAGATTTGTTTTTTATTTACGGTATCTTTTTGAAACCGCTCTAGCAACATATATCTGGTAACTTTTACAACGATGCTCTCCGTGCTGGTTTAAATTATAGTAGATTTCTATGTACTGGCACCTCTTTTTTCAAGTTGATTTTGACATAATGGAAGGGTGCAAGTTTTTACCATTCCTTCTCCCGTTTTCTTTAACTCTTTTTATCCTAGCCGTACCGCCACGGACTCTGTACCGGTCCTGGGGCCGCCGCGCCGTATGAGTCAGAAGTCAGTGCGTATAGTTCAAAGTGCTATATTTCTTACGTTTACTCTAAGGTTTTAAGGAAATTTGGCAGTTAGGTTAGAAATTGAATGTAGTTTTTGTAAATGTATGTGGTTAGGAAATACACCAATAGCACAATGTAGATTTTGAGGTGTATTCCACCTTCGAACTTGACCCGGATTGCCGCGCCCACGACGCCCCATTGGATTTTATAAATCTAGATCTAGCCCTACCCATCGAGCGCAAATTCCAGCTGACCCCTTCACCATGATCTGAATCGCTATTAGATGAGTCTAAGTCCTGTTTCTTATCATCCACAACAGAATTTACGGCTCTTATTTCAGAGTCACTTTCATCAAATTAGTATCATTCCCCCTCATAACCCAGCGCCACTTCAAAAAGAACTTCGTCGGTCGTGAATGTGCGTTTTCGAGACATCTTTCAAGCTTCTACACCCATCAAAAACAAAGAAACCACTGTTCATTGGAAAATTAAAATATTCAGACAGAGCTAGCATCGCCGTATTTGCGTATTTTGGTAATTACAAGCAGAACTAGCTTCTTTGAAGTGACCGTATCGCTGTTCCAAGAATACTCGTAGCCCGGACTGGTCCTCGTTGCGAGTATACTCGTAGCCCGGATAAAAAGAGTTAAGACACTGCTCAAATTGAAATGTATCTCTTCTGGTCAATTTGTGTTAGTCTTTGTATCAGAAGTCATTCAGTTTGTGTGCTCCGATAGTTCAAAAGTGAAAATAATTTTTCTATGATAATACCTTCAAATTAATTTCTTTTCGGGCAAATAGTGCTGGATATTAGGTGTCTACGAAGTCATTTAAAAGAACCTGAAAAATGCTGCAGATTGTAGTTCAAATCAGGAATCGGGTCTGTGGGCATGGTTTCAACAAGTATACAATCTACCTCACTCAAATTCAAATGCTACACATTCTCTGCCAATTGTGGAGCTGAATGCTTGTAAATTTTCTGCTGAACAACAACATCCTACTGTTTGGGTCCAAACTAGTGGTGTCAAAAACACTGCGTTGACAAATTTGTTTTTAGAGTTTTGTCAGTGTAGAAGGGATTTCACCACAATAAAACTACTACTTTTATTGAATTTGCATTTCGGTTTCCTGATGACCCTCTACAGAAATTTTTATACTGAACTGTTGAGTGTGTTGTCCTGTTACTTTGTACAGTGGACGGGATGAAAGGTTATTTTTGGCTTTGTTGAACCATATGGTAGCTGACTTAACTGGGGCATTGTCAAAAGGTTTTGGCTTGGTATGTGCTGTGTTCCATTAGTTAGAGATCTCTGTATTTATTTAGAAGATGCTCATCCATATTCCATAATAAGAATGTGAATTAAGTATATCTTGTACATATCGTTTCTCTATCACCTAGTAGCACTCTGCCTTGGAGTTTATCCTACAAGGAATATAGTCGGAGGTCTGTATTAGAAAGGGTGTAGCCTACAAGCGTGGTAGTAAGCTGTAATTTTCACTGGATATTTTTGCAGAGAATGGAATGAATCTTACCTGAGGCTTTTTTTACATAGAGATGGTTAGTTTAGATTTTTGATTTCTGTCATGACTTTGATAAAGGCTGTGATTTTAGAGAAAACAGTTAACGGGTTGACAACACAGAAATCTGGCAAATTTGCAGTGACAGAACTGAATACTTATTTCTTCCACAGAAGGAAAACATATTTTGTTTCGGAAGAGGTGTTTAGTATATTCTCAATGGCCTATCGGGACAGCATTGCTTTTATTTGTTCAATTTTAGTTGATGTCATGGCCTGTACCATGTTGACTCTTTATCTCCGCCAAGCCGCTCCCATCGGCTGACAGCAGTTTGCGGTCACATTCCTTTATGACAACTTCGACATCAATTTACTTTTCGGCAATTGACAAAAATAGGTCTCTTTTATTAGGATTTCATACTTTAGATGAACTATTAAAATAAGTTCACTTGTTATGATTTAATGACCAATTTAGTGACGTTTTCGTCCTTTTTAGATTTAACCTAGTACCAAAAAAGGGCCCCAGCCTAGTGGGTTTCCCCCCCTCGCAGATAAAGAGTGAATGTAAGGAGATACTCATATCTCTTGTTGGTTTCCATAATACTTTGGTGAAAAAGGTTGAATGGTATGGAGGTTTTAACACCCTTATCAACCCCAATAAGTTATTTAAGAGGTGGGACCTTGGGGTTAAATGACCGTCTCTGACTGAAAGGCCCAAGCCAAATGGGAAATTTGTGAAAAGTGCCTTTCCCAAGGACACATCGGACCGAGCTGAGGCTGGAACCCGGGAACCCATTATTTGACAATTATGGGTGGAGCAGCCTTACCGCTAGGCTACCGATGCCAACATCAATGATTTTCTTATATTTTAGAGGTGCTATTACTATTATAAAGCACTACGTGACCTATTTTGTAGGTTCTTGGAGGGGGGGGGGGGGGACTCTAGTTTGGATTGCTCTGTCTGTCCTATCAACAAACATCCATTGTCCTTATCTCTCTTCCTTCTTTTCTTTACATGTTACCCTCTGGTAACAACACCTCTAATCTTGGCATTTGGGTTGTGAGTTCCGTAAAACTTTCTAAAAGTAAAAAGTAGGTCTAACTATTCCTACATGTTTGTTGTCATTTTTCCTCTAAAATTATGTGTGTAAGTTACTCTAAGCCTACTGTTGATTGAGATAAATGTATAAAATCAATATGAATATTTTACTTGTAAGAGATGAACCCTTCACATGATTAAAGGTCATGGCTTTGTGTGTGGTAATATGGAAATGCAACTGTCAAGATTCTGATGATTGAATGTTTGTCTCAAGTGTAAGTATGATCATTAAATTGACTGAATGAAGGAACCCAAATTGTTCTTGTTTCTTTTAAAGAATATATTTTTATGAGTTTAGACAATGATAGTGATAGATTTTCAATTCTGCCAACTTATCATTGAAATTCATCAAATAAGTCGCTGAATGATCAAATATTCGGCTGTGGCCCACTCTCACTAGTAGTAGTATCACACTCTGTGTTATACTTTGCACAATATAGATCAGAAGTGTCACTTATATTTAATTATATGTGAGACGTGCTGACGAAATGAGTTACTTCTCGCAATCCAAAAATGGAGATATTGGCCAAAAATCAAGATTAGGGTCAAATTTGTAAATTTTTATATTGATGCCATTTTCTTTAAGTATAACATGCCTCTGATTATTTCATACATATTATAAATTTTAAAGACTTCACCTATAAGCTTGATGTATCTATTTCCATGGGTCTCGAATCCAAGAAGTAACTCATTTTGTCAGCACGCTTCACATATGTCCTAAATCAGAATAGAAAGCTCAATTACATATTGTGTGACGACTAGGTGGACCAAGTACTCATCCTTTTTTTTGTGCATATATGGAGTTACTAGTATAGTCAGAATTGTCTTGCTTTTGATTTTTTTTAAATGCATCTATCTTTAAACAGTCTAGATATTTGTTGAAGTGGGGGTCGCCAGGTGACAGAGGTAAAATTAACAAGTACAGTGGAAACCTGATATAACAAGGATGGTGGGGGTAGAGAAAATTTCCTCTTATATCCGACCCCTGTTACAGAAATGCAAGGAAAGTAAGCATTTGTGGACTAATCCAGCTGTACTTATTCATGGGTAGTTGCCATTACCACAAGTACCCACGAATAGGGGTTTTGGCACTAACTTTCTCCTTGCTTCCTTAAACCACATCAGAAGAGCTTGGTCCACAGCATCTGCATCGGGTAGTCTCATCTTCTTTCGATCCAGAGCAAACTTTATATTGGACTCCAATTTGGAGTATGCTGCCACTATCTTCTCTCTATCCTTGATAATGGTGTGGATCGACCCTTGTGGAATGTCGAACTTACGACAAATCTCTGCTAGTGGAGCTTGCTTTTTGTCGACAGCCTGGATTATTTTGTATTTTCTGTCAATTGAAAGGCATTTTTTCTTGCGCTTGACATCGTTGGTGACTCATTACGCGTGCATGTTGCTAGGTTTTGGGCTAGATCGTGGTCTGCAGCACACCACAGCCCTCTCTCGCTTTACACGCTGCGTGTGCTTGTAGTGGCCTCTCTCTCTCTCTCTCTCTCTCTCTCTCTCTCTCTCTCTCTCTCTCTTTTTACACATTGTTAACGAGCCTTTGTTCCTGCTATAACCGGTTGGGCTACGATGAGGCCCTGTTATTGCCGATAACTTTTAATAGAGACAAAGAGTAGGAAAAAACGGGGATTTAAAAAATCCCTGTTATTACCGGGCCTGTAATAATATAAATGGTTTCCACTGTATATGTCTGCTTAAGTTTGGTAGCTTCCAAAGCTTGTGTGTGGACAGGAACCTTGCCCTTTATTACTTTATTTGTATCACATTGGTCCATGAGTTGACTGGCAGTTTCAACTTTTAAGCCCAGTTTTGTTCCTTTGCTCTGGCCCTTTCTCCCTTTTGAACAGAGTTGCCCTGACTTTTGTCCCACTGCAAATTATGTGCACACAATCGTGGTCTCCACCACGAAATGAGGAGACTTATTACAAGTCCTCCGATAAATTATAAAACTGAGATTTTTTTACGGGTTTCACGCACCAGTAGCTCTAGTAGTAGTAGAACCGAGTTAGCACAGTGAACATAGTACATGTGCTGGCATTTTTGGCATGTTCGCGTGTTTGAAACACAGGGATGAAGACGCATCCAAATCGTATAGTGTTTTAGTTACTTTTATGGCACTTGCAACACAAAAACTTAAGGTCATGTAAGTGAAGATTAGAGGTGTTACAAGAGAGTAACAAATGCATAAAAGAAAGAGGAGAGATAAGGACAATAGTCGTTAGACAGGAAAGAAGAAGCAAACCACACCAGAGCACTCGCCAACGACCCACAAGTCTATTATATATATACACATACAGTCTGTGCATATCAAGGCAGGGGCTCCTTCCTTCTACTTCTTGTAATCTAACTAACACAGATGGTAGAATTCTGTCAGATAAGATAGGGAGAGGCTGGGTCATGGTGTTTTAGAGCATCTGAACAAAGAAATGAATGATAATATATTGATAAACTACAATATAACTATAAGACAAGTGACTTGAATCCGTCAGGACCGGCCTTGGTAGTTCGAGGGATATCTTACTAAGATAGAAGAAGGAAAAAAAAACGGGACCTCAGGCTCATTTCGGTAGAGGTGTGATTTCGAGTCTTCTGTATTCAGCCTATCGCCATGTTATACTGTATAATGATAAACCGTGATCGCTGATCTCTGCTTTAGATCTGGCACTTCATGAAGATGATGACGGTGACAAAGGGATATCCCTTTGAGCAGGCTGTCATTATAAGAATGACTTTAATCTAATTTGAATCTTGCTAAAAGCTTTTCAAAATAAGAACTAGCGCCTTTTTAAAAATTATGTCGATGAAAGCGTACACATTCAGAATATTTAGGTGGTGGTCTTCTGTCGGGGCCATCCCGGGCTGAGAAAAACACATCCTATTCCCAGCAGAAAGACTGTGATACTCACTAACTAAAAATTCTCCCCGTCTGGGGAATAGATATAGAAATTGGCTCTCCTGTGTGCCACAGCAAAATGTGTAACTACTACATCAAAGAGATGCCAGTGGACTAGCACCTGAACATACTCAAATTAGCTGGCTGAACTGTGTTAACAAACTTTCAGTGTTTTTGTCCAAAAGTAACCAAGTTCACTGTTGAATAATACGTGACGAAAACTATCATTTAAAAGAAAAAGAACACCAAACCCAAAAGTCTTGCATTGTATAATGTAATAAAATTTATTACTTTCATTGATGACATTAATTAACGAAGAGGCATAAAGTAATCAATGTTTCAACCCCCACATATGTACACATAGTAGTACGACCATGCATAGACTGCACCTCATCAAGCCACAAAAACTGTACACATCTAGCTACTTCAGAAAAAAAAAAAAACGTATAGGCCTATATTTCATTTCAGCAAGAAATCTGTGACTGGTTTAAATCTATAGAAAAAGAGTACAAGTTGGCTACAGTCTAGCACACACATAGCAAAATCAGCCAGACTCAGAAATCTTTTTGTTATGTGCAAATTTCAGTCAATATTACAAAGTGGCACAGCTCATTTTTGCTACTTTGGAAAAAAAGAGAAAAAACTTTAAAACTTTATTATCATCTAATAATGATAAAACTTGCCATGCATGTTTCTTTTGTGGCTGCCAGAACATCTTTGTTTTGATTTTACTGAAAAATAGGCATAGTAGGCCTACCACGAAACAAAATAAAAGGTGTGTTGCATTTTGGCACAACTTTGAGTCATGCCATTTTGCTAGCATAGTGCGTAGTGACGATATGAAAACATTCCAGACCTGAAAATCTGTTCGCTATGTATGTGCTAGAATGCAGTTTCTTCAGCCACATAATATGAACCCCTTGTATTATAAACCTGAAGGCTAATGACTATAACGACTGCAAATATTAATTATATGAACATATATAATATCTGTACCAACAATAGCTATGTGTCTGTACTAGAACTTTTTGCTGCCACTTTTTCAAATGTAATTTCAAAAGCTCTAGACCAAAAACAGAATACCTAAACCATAAGTTAAAGAATGTTCTCATTAATTATCTCAATGGAATAGGTATATATATTCTTAAGAATCGAATGGGTATATTCCCAAGTCTACACTTGTAGAGAAGGAACCTGCGGGATGATGTATTCTGAAATTAATTCCTTTCTTTGAGCTTCATAGACCAGCACGTTCCTTTTGCTCTGTAAAGTGTCAAGAGCATTCAGTTACAAACCCATTCCTGTGCAGCAGCAGCAGTATACCTAGCGAAACTCACTTTGATAATGATTGATAACAGCATAAATCAGAGTATCACGCATTTATATTCTGTTCACGCTGGCTAAAGCCTAAGACAGAGAGTGACGAAAGAAATTTTAGTTCCTCTATATCACAATCACAATTAATCAAACAGGGTTGCAATCCAAAAACACGTCAAGTAAAGCACTGTCTAATTCTGATGCTAGAAAGCGACAACTCTTTCTTCTGATTTTAACTCGGCAATATTATAACAAAGAACAGAGTCATTTACTGCTTAGGCTACTCACAAACTGAGTGTAAGTTAGGAGAAAAACCACCCCCAACTCCATTTTCGTTTTTTGAAATGTATTATAATTTTGCCACAGAAAGGATCACACATTCTGACAGTGTGGGGTGCTGGAATACAGTACCAAATGCCACACTCTCTCACAACTGCACACAGCACGTCACATACCCGAGACAATACAAAGAAAATCAAACACATGTGAGTAGTATGTGTGCATGCAGATGTGTAGACTGCTGTTTGAATGTGAGTACCAGTCTAAAAAACAGTCGAGTCTCACTTGTCCGTCTCAGCGCCCCCCCAATCATCCACAGACACTCCGCTGAAGTCCTGTAAGAAGCTGGGGTCAGAGAGTGGGGTAAAAAAAAAAAAACCAACAACGCCTCAGAGGCCATAACTTACAGTACGTAATTTAAAAGTCCAAGATCTTTGTCCTGCAGCAGGCACCGGCTAAAAAGGAAATCTTCAACAAAGGATAACAAAAATTCTATTTAATTTATCACTCAAACCAAGTTATATGTTCCTCAAATACACCCAGTTTCTAATCGACAACTATGCCACACCCACTAGCAGATAGTGTGTATATAAATTCAATATATATACGTGTGTAGCATATAGTTGAACCTGGAACTCTTCACATAAGACGTATTTGGAGTCTTCTGTATTTTTCATTTTTGAGGCAAAGAGGGGTTGGGTTTTTTTCCTCATAACTAATTGATATACTTTTGAAAATATGATCCTGTAAATGTACCTCAAAGCAATGAAAAAGGTAGCTCAAATACAAAAAAAACTCTCCTGAAAACATGTCTGTACACATAAAGGAAACAACAATTTCAACAAAAAAAAGAAGAAAAAAACCCATCAGTCAGTCTACAAGGTCGCTCCGAGATGAAGCTGTAACTAGTCCCCTCCGGTACACATTGATCCACATTATATCTGTGTTTATATATATATACAGACTCAATATACATATCACAAAGGCTACAATTGTCTCAGAAAACCAGAGCCAGCACATGATATGAACATTTGATTTCATATACCACAATGACACTTCACACAGTATTCCAACAACCACGTCTCGGTCAGGCAAACAAAGCATCTTCCTCACCAATTCCACAACCATCCACTCAATCCAGACTCCCAATGCACTGGATCACACACGTTATGAATAAGATAATTTAAGGATTTGTATTGACCTGCTCACAAAAAGAAATAACCAGTCAAACAACAAACACGATACCTCTTCCTTTGTTCACACATTTAAATCACCACTGAGAGACGTGTAGAAAAAGATTCCAAAGAGACGAGGAAAGCCAGCAACTCATCACACAGCAGCACACACTACTTAATGAAATGTACACTAGCAAAGCTATCGGAATTTTTGAACACATTTCAGAAGAAGAAAAGGGACCAAGAATCCACGCTCTCGCATGTTCAATGATCATATGATTATTCCGATATTATATTAAAAATAATGAAAATATCTTAACAGTTACCAAACAGAAAGGCTGTTGAAAAGACTGAGAGAACACCACACCCAACAGAGCACTCACCTCTGCGTTTTGTACATCGATAATCTGAGAGGTGTGCAGTCAACATCACACAACCTTTTGTACTAGGAAATGAGGTTTTTCTTTGACTTCATAATATTTTTTAAAAAACAAAAAAACGGTACAGCATGCATTATGCGATACATTTCCTGGCAAACACTTATGCCGGAAAAGGAAATTCCACCTACAGCATTAACCGTTTTCTTATTTCACATACCTGAATTGCAATAGAGAAGTAAAGCGCGTACACACCTTGATACACCATATCTCAAAACCACACATATGTACACGCACACATACACACAATATACGCACACAGACATACAAAATACACACGATGCCCAGACAGACATTCGGCTTCCAACAATTCAGCCATCTTTTCGGCTTGCATCAACAGCTGGGAAGTGGAGTTTCCACACCGTGTTAAAAAAAAAAGTGACAATTCTTCATCTGTCTTGTAAAACGTCATCAGTTTACATTATCACTGTTTTGCCCCAAGTCCAATCTGGCAAACATCAGGGCATGACCCGGAAGTGATAAAAGCTGGACATGAGCCAACTGAAGTTCCAGTTGAGGGCGAGAGACAGGATGAAGACAAGCAGGATGCCCGTCATGGGAAACAGCAGCATTCTCGTGTTCTTGAGGAAAGGCAGAGCTGAGGACGACAAAACCAAAGTCTCATTAGGGAAATGACTTATCGTCAGTGCATTTCACTATCCGCGTATGGAGCATTCAGATTCTTTCAAGAAAATGTGCAAAACTTTCTTATTAGTCTAATAGGTGTATTAGCCTCCTGATTTTCACAATTCATATTTAAGTTGTC
Organism: Aplysia californica; assembly: GCF_000002075.1. Lineage (NCBI taxonomy): Eukaryota > Metazoa > Mollusca > Gastropoda > Aplysiida > Aplysiidae > Aplysia > Aplysia californica. The sequence goes on from NW_004797830.1 coordinate 353,010, forward strand.
GTGAATTATTGATGCAAAGTAAAATGTGGGAGCTGAGTGGTCAAACGCCTCAAAATTGGATTGTTCCATACACGGATAGCGAACTGCAATGACATTATGTTGAGGCCATAATACAGATCTACAGATCTACACTCCGTTCACAATATTTTTTCTCTCACATTTTACTCTTTTTGTTTTTCACAAAAATTTTGAATTCACTATTAGAGTTCGCTGGTGTCATGCATTCCAATGCAGTAGTGCCCCTTTTAACATTTCATGAATCACTTGAATTCGCAAGCTCTTTTAAAAATCATTAACTCACTTATGTCTGGGCTATTTTAGAAAACACAGGCCCTGGAGTCTGGACTTTTTGGAGGTTTTCAAAAATTCACCCTCTCACACCACATACACCAAATTTAAACCACAGAAACATCAAATATAGTACCAAAAAATGCAAAATATATTACATAGAAATCTTTCATGGCTTCTATATCATGATCTTTCAAAAATGGGCACAATTTGACCACGCGCATAAAAAAATTTTTTAGGCACTTTTCCAAACTGAGGAGGAGTACATTTACAAAAAAAGGGCCGACTTTTTCGCGACCTCCCGACCCATCTCAAAATTCCCGACTTTTTCCCGATTTCCCAACCTGGTGGGGACCCTGAATATGAATCCGCCATTGAGGTCTATAATGATCTATAAATCTAGATCTAGTAGAGCAAGTGAGTCGGACTTGAATGAATCCACATGATGATCTGAACAATCAGTAAACAAACAAAATTCAAAACTGAAAGTAGATAATTTATGTCGTCGTCCTTTATCGCATTCGTATTTCTACTCAGGTTCCGACAAATATGTCGGAAACGCCAACTTCTGCAGTCGGCACGAAAGCGAAAGTGCTGTCAAAGCCGACGGGAGAAAAAAGGGGGGCTGGCAGTCGGCCAGGCCTCGCACTTTGCACATTGACTAATACAGGTGGGCCTAGCGATAGCATCGGCCGGCTCGCGGGTCGGGTCGCCATTGTCGGATTTCAGACGATTGTCGGCAAACATGCAGGTCTAAGTACCTTTCATCTTTTTTTTTTTAAATTTATTCTTGATGTCAGTCACTATAAAGGACATCTGTACAAACACATTTCAGTGACCAACATTGAAGAGCCGAACGTCTTACCGCTGTACCCCAGGAAGGTAATGTAAATGTAGTAGCCAATAGCTATCAGCCACAAACTGTTCCCAAATAATCGTGATGCAAACATGTGTGTGTTGATGAAATCTGAAAATACAACAACAAAAAAGCATAGCTTGAAACTGGAGGCTTCTCTTTCAACTTTCAGAACTCCATATGAATTTCAACTAAATGCATCGTTAGTATCATTAACAATTTTAAAAATATTCAAGAGCAACTTAAAACCTGACACAGCAACATATGGAAGTGAGTTAACTGCACATATTTGCAAGTGAAAATGTTTTTAAAAAACAGAAATACAACTGAGTCCATTTAAACCGAAACTTGAGGGATTTAGTTTAGCCAGGTTTTCGGTTCAGAGAGGTTACAGTAGTCTCCGCCTAAACGCACGCTATACAAAAGCACGCTCCGCTCAAACACACGCTTTCGTCATCTGACGGGTTTTTTACTATATAATTTAGACATACAAACGTACGGTCACTCCCTCTAAACGCACGCTCCGATCCGCGAAACACTCTGACAGGTTAAGCTTGACAAGGGGAAATTTTCACTACAACCTGCACAGCTTGCATAGACAAGCCAAGAAAACCGGGTGAGCCGGGTGAGTGCTCCTAGCGCCGAACAAAGAGAGTGGTGGACAGCGTTTTTACACCCAACTTTCCACAGAGTGCCACAGACACATAGGTCTGGTTCTCCGTCTAGGGCTGGTCGGGGGGGTGCACGGTTGGGGGACTGAACTGTTTTTTGATTGGTCACTGGAAATGCATCTTTGAGAGAAGGTTTCTGACTGGTGTTTGGGTGACAGCGTGTAATGTTTAGTAAGACCTAGGCCTGATGCGCAACACGTGTGAATTCAGTAAAACACTAAATAGGCCTCAATAGGGTTTGAGATTAGCCAAGTAAGCCTAATCAGTTGCGCTCGAAGAACTTATATTTTTATAACGTACTTGTTCAACGAATCACAAAAGAAATGTTTCTCTGAATGTAGAGATCTATGATTCTAATGTCGTCCGTGAATTTACGGTCAGGGGGTGGTCGCTTGGAAAACCACGACGCCGCGCCGTCGTCTCTACGACTATCTCCAACAGTTTCCTCTTAGCTGTTCCCGATGTTTTATAGTGCATTTTTATTACATTAATTTACATTGAGGCTGTCTTTCTACATCCCCCCCCTCCCCCATTCAACACGCCTTTGTATTCATAACCGCAGTCTGGGAAATCCTTCACAAAACCAGTCACGTGTTGTCACATTGTCGGCAAAAAGTGACCCTCACCCCAAAGGGAGGTCACTAGAATATCAAGGCAATGCAATGACTGCGTCCCTTCCTCCCATTGCAAAGGTTCATGAAAACGCAAGCTCCGTATAAACACACGCTGAAGATCCCCCCCCCCCCCCCCCCCCCCCCCCCGAGCACCGAGCGTTTAGGCAGAGACTACTGTACTCAAACAGGAGAAAAGAAATCAGGGATTTTCTTTTCTTTCCATTTACCGCTGTTTTCTGATTAACTGAGTCCAGTTTAGGTGGAAACTGTTGTTTATAGAGTAAGTTTACAAGAGAAATGCAAGTAAAATAATGCTGAATGTGCCGGACCCTCTGTACAGTTATCCTTCAGCCATAACTCTTCTACCCTCTCCTTAAAGTCCATAGAGAGCAAAAATATCTGCTACGTGAATCTCAAAAATAAGCAAAACTTGCAAAGGCCAGATTTAATCAACGTTTCTTTTGACTATAAAATAAATGGAGGTGTGAAAGCTGAAATCTCCACTGAATCGTCTGTTTCATTAAAAACAAGGTATTTAACGCAAATGTTGCACAAATAAGGCCTAAAACCTATTTAGGCAGGGAAAAGGACCCACACTAAAAGGCGACAAAAGATGGAAAAATACTGTTAGAGACCTATACTCGGTACCATATGGCATACTCACAATTCAAAAATGGCAGTTGGAAGAAATGTAAGATCATGAGCAGGGGAAAGAAAGCGTTGAGGTGAACATCAAAAGCGTAGCCCCACTCCACATCCTGTCCTCTAGGAGGACTCACCAACATGTAGCGATTGGCGATGAACCTGGAGAAAAAGAAAAAAGATTTTCTTGGAAGTCTTTTTCAACAAATTCTCTTCTTTTGTAACAGTCAGCTTTAACCAAATATAATGTATTTCGGAATGAACGCCATTATCTTTGTACTCCTAGTGAGCTCTTTTGGGTACAAATAGAGCACACACAGATGTTTCTGCAGTTCTTAATGATCCAACAGATAATAATAGATTCTTCTTCTTCTTCCTCGTTCTCAATTACAGCAGTTAGACAGTCAGTACGACGTCGCGCACAAACTGTGCAGTTCGCTTCAACTCTGAGAGACTGCCATAGAGCTTTCTCTCAAGGGGAGCCACATTCTGCCACGTCTGTGTATGAAGGGTGGCGTATAATAGATAATATATAGCGTTTGTATGGTGCAAATCCCCGATCAACAGCAAGCTCAAAGCGATTCACAATCTATACTATTACCCCAATAGACCTGAGAGCATTCTGAAACAACCTCAACTTCCTGGGAAGCATACAGTGCAAGCAGCCATTTATAGGCACTAAAACACTAACATACTGACGAGATCGTGCGCTTTCTATGGCCGGATACCCATTTCCACCTGGGTGAAGTGAGAAAAATTAGTGTAAAGTTAGACCTGCATGTGAGCCTCAACCAGATTGTCTGAAAATTTTCCGCACCCCCCCCCCCCCCCCCACACAAAAAAAGCCTTTGTGGGTGTCATAATCATAAGGAAAAACATCCGAGTAACGAGCGACCACCCCAACAAACACAATAAAGAAGAGACCTAACCCTAACCCTACCCCCAAAAAGAACCTGCAACGGGCCTCATGTAAAAAGGCCAAAACAAGTCCTAAATTTAAAAAAAAAAATTAATTAAAAAACCACACTCCAAAACAAACAAGGAGCATATCAAATAGATCTAGATCTAGATCTATATATGGCTTACATCTACATTGCTATAGGGTTTGATACAATAACATAATAGAATTGGAATATATAATATGAATCCTTCATATATATATATATTATATATATATCTAGATATAGATCTAGAAATCTAGTAATCTAAATAAATCTAGATCTAGATCTTGTAGAACAAGTGAATAGGAATAGGCCTTGAACTAGAAATCCGCATCCGATTCCCAACAGAGGGACTCAGCTGAGTCTAGATTCTAGATCTAGATCTTTAGTCTTTACTCTAAATAAATAAACAATTCACGCACCTGATGAAATGCTTATTTTTTACCAATATAAAGATTACAGCACAACCTATGATAGGGTTTGACACAATAGAATTGGAATATGAATCCTCCATTGAGGTCTATAATGATCTATATAAATCTAGATCTAGATTCTATTAGAACAAGAGAGTCGGACTTGAATGAATCCACACGATCTGAACAATTGAATTAGTCAACAAACGAAATTCAAAATGGCCGCTCGAGCACGAAACTGAAAGTAGACAATTTAAGTTGTCGTCTTTTTTCGTATTCGCATTTCTACTTAGGTTCCGACAATTATGTCGGAAACGCCGACGTCGGCAGTCGGCGGTGCGCGCGTCAGCGGTCGGCACGAAAACGAAAGTGCCGACGAAGCCGACGGGAGAAAAATGGGTCACTGGCAGTCGGCCAAGCCTCGCACTTCGCACATTGACATACAGGCGGGCCTAGCGATAGCATCGGCCGGTTCGCGATTGTCGGATTTCAGACGATTGTCGGCAAACATGCAGGTCTATAAAGTGCCTTTCCCAGGGACACAACGTCGGGCCCACGGCTCGAACCCCCGACCCTGCAACCTCACGACTACGAGTCCGGTAGCCTAACCACTAGGTCACTGACGCCACCAGCCTATGTCCACCTGACCGAGCGCCATGTAGACCAGTACCCTGTACAGTAGAGGTGTGCGAGTAACGAGTCCAGGCTCGAGTACTCGAGTAATACATGCGGCGAGTCCAGACTCGAGTCACAAGTAAATTACTCGAGTAAAGACCCGAGTAAGGACTCGAGTCTGTAGGGGAAAAACAGAAAAAAGGAGAAAAATTTGGTTTTTTTAAAAGTTAAGAATTGATAAAAGAAAAATTCTGATAAGCAATTTTTTAAAACTGAAGGAAAAGGAACAAAAAAAAACAAAAATACCCCTTCCCCAAAGGAAAAAAACCGACCCCCCCCCCCCCCCCCAGAAAAAAGCAAAAAGGAAACCACTGTTAGAAACCCACGATGACCAATCAAACTTCTTTCTTTTATGAAGTGCATTGTCTGAGGTTTACAGATTGTGTACATTTTATTCTTACTGTTGTAACAAAGAATTTTTTTTTTTTTTAAATAATAAGATAAGATAAGATGAAGACTACTTCTATTCTAGCTTAGTTGTTATACAGTTGTAAGCTTCTCACTCACCCGGGGTGAGAGAGCAAGCCTTTTGGCTATTCTCTTCATGTGTGCGTTTACCGTGATGTGATACCCAGTGTAAACCACAGAATTCTAGATCTACACTTTTTAAAAAATTGAATTCTGTCGTGTAAACAAACGTTCCAGTCCTCTTGTGTTAAAAACATGCAATTTTATCTGCGGGCATTGAAAGAGAGAGAGAGAGAGAGAGAGAGAGAGAGAGAGAGAGAGAGAGAGAGAGATAGAGAGAGAGATAGAGAGAGAGAGAGAGAGGAGTAGCCTAGATATAGCGAGAACTTCTGGGCAAAACAAAATGCCGATTAGGGTAGTTCGGCTCTATTCTAAAAGTGAAACAGCCGTAGCATCATTGTAGACCACCAAATTAGTTTTACTTTTGTGTTATAATATCATTTTTTTTAAAAGGGGTTTGTCTATTTAATCATCCTCACCGATAGGAAGTATTCAGAAATTAGGAAAACCCGGTTTTGTTTCACAGCGGGTGAGAATAGCCAACACTGGCTAGTCTCACCCGGGGTGAGAGGTCGATCACATTTTTATTCTCACCTGGGGTGAGAATAGCCACTTCCTAAGATAAAATAAAATAAATACGGTATAAACAGCATATGTCTAAAATTGCCATAAGCCTACTCAAGCTCCCTCCTAGGAAGGCACTCTATTTTCTGTCCGATATTCAACAAAACCTTTTTTGAAACCCACTAAAATTCCCTTTCGGGATACTATTTCTCGAGTAATAACTCGAGTCTTAAGAGCCGTGGGACTCGAGTAATTACTCGAGTAATTACTCGAGTCCAGAGCAGATACTCGAGTCTGGACTCGAATCTTAATATGCTGGACTCGCACACCTCTACTGTACAGTACTGCTTATGTCTGCCTGCACAAGAAAAGTGAACTCCCAAAGTCTCTGAGAGCAGGACAATCTGACCTAGCAAGTTGATCCTCCTACAGCTCCTTGTCTGAGTAGGTGCTGACTAAGCCTGACATGCAAAATCTTCTTGCCACAGAATGTCAGTGGTTAAGTTTCTTTTTCCTTTCCTGAGCTGAGCCATTTGTTAGCTCATCCTAGGGATTTGAAGTTATCACTACTTGGAATAATCTCCTTCATGTGATGCCACTGGTCCATGATGACACTACTAATATAAAAACCTTAAGAGGTCAAAGATAAAAAACAAAGAACTCTTTCAAAGTGTCGACCACACTCACCAGAACAAAGTGGCGATCAGAAGTCCCACTCCGATGCAGTCGACAAAGATGACCCACAGCAGGAACTTGAGGCCCCCCAAAAACCCAAGTCGGAGGACGAGGCTGAACCCGATGGAAGAGGCTGAAGGCACAAAGAACACACAGACAATTTTAAGAAATGATAGTTCTGAGAAAAATTACCCCTTAAAACAAGTAAGAAAGTGATGAAAACGTACAGATTTATACAACAACATGAACTGTGTCATCTGTTTAATCAGGTCACAAACATCTAGCTTTATGTCAATGACAAGTCACAAACAATTACTTCACAATACACCTTGTTTTTTTTCCTTTCCGAAGCTCAAGCCATGAACAAGTTCATCAATGTGAGTACAAATAAGTAGGTGTTTATGTATGTAATAGTAGAAAAGCCTCTGTCTCAACCGACAATAGAATTTATGTGAGAACAAAATGCATTCAAAATAAGATGACTTCAAACAATAGTTTTACACGTCAAAGTCAGAGTAAAAAAGTAGAAATCAAATCAAAATTCAACGTTACACTATGGTTGTCATTTTCAAGATCTTAGTGAAACTCAAATTGTTACTGTAAAAATTATTTCTCTTGGAAAAACTATAGAACTCTTCACTATAAAAGCAGTAAAAACCATCTCTTCGAATACCTTTCTAACATATCAAACATATGACTAGCAACCTCACAAGTTGACAGAATTGATGTGTCAAAAACTGAAGAAAAACTTGCTGTTATTCACGAGCAATTTTCCTAATTTGCCCGATATTTTGACAGAAAAGTGGGAAAACATGGAGTGACATTAAGTGACTAGCCCAGGACAGGGAAAGGTGGAAAGTGTTTGTTCGTGGCCTATATCCTGATCCCGGGTGAGAAAGGTAATAACGATGATGGTGCCCAATATATTCTGATAGTCTGCGTCTCCATAAGTAATGCTTGAGTTGATTACAAAATAAAAATCATCACTCTATCTGTTCTCACCACACAGCCAGAACGTGAGCAGAACAAGGAATGCTGGGTCGTCTCGCGCCCACTGGTCTTTCGTCTCTGAAATAAGAAGAAAATGTTAAAGCCTCTTATGGACAAGTTCATGGGCGATACAGTTGGGCACAGAAAATGGTAACACAGAAAACTCAAAATCAAGGATGGCTCGTACAATTTGCTATTCCCCGTCTGATATATGTTTATATTTTTTTAATCCCAAATTTTCTTGAACCCAAGTTAAGGATGTGTTTAACCCATTTGTCCATCCCTGATGTGCTTTCTTATCCAAATCCTCCTGTATATTAATAAGCTGAAGACATTTCTGTAGGTTACAAAAGAAGCACTAGTCAGCACTATCATTACCACGGAAAAGTATTTTAAACAGACTACTAGAAACAATCTGTTACAACTCCTTTGCTCTATATGTGATTTTTTAGAACATTCAATTATCAAAGCAAAATTTCCACAGACATACATACAAAACAAACACAATAGTTGCTCTTTTTGCACACATCGTGTCAACAGGATGTTGATGATAGTTCAGAACAATTTCAAGCACCCTAGTTCTGGAAAAGCTAGGCTAATGCTTCTTATAAGACACAGAATAATAAATCTAAAAAACTTACGTTTTCTGTATTGAAAGTTTCTATACCTGTTGATAAGAAAAGAAAACTATGTCACATTCAATTACAAAAGTGTACACCAATAAATAAAAAATTCATTTTTACAGTGCTTGTAACACAATTTCTTGGCAAAAAAGCAGAAACCCCCAAAAAAGGTGGAGATTACAGTGATAATGTAAGGTCTGTCGATAATTGAGGTTATAATATATTCTATATATATATATATATATAATATATACATCTTAACTTTGTAAAGCAAAAGCCTATTTTGAAGAACAGAGTGAAAAGACTTTTTCCCCATTTTTGACAAAGTTCTTCCAAATTCATCACAGCATATACCAAGAAGTAAAAAAACACAAATTTATTTTGTTCAATAAGTACCTGTGCGCATCTACTCAAATTGCTAAATTCTTCTTCCCTCTATTGAAATATCATTTTAGCAGAGAGATGGTCTTAACTCAGACAATTACAAAAATTATTTCTTAACATAGTAGTTTTCAAAGAATCAATGAAAAGGGTAATATTGATAATTTATTCTAAGAAAAAAGAAAACATATTATTCTTTTTTAACACAGAGGAGATTAAATTGAAAGCTACAAGACAGTCGAATTTTCGCCAATTTAGCCAGCTTTTATGTTTAGAGAAGTTGCTCAAATAAAAGAAAAAAAAGTTGGGGATTTATTTTCTTTCAGTTTACAGACATTTCGGATTAACCGTGTTTGCTTTAAACCGACTCCAGTGTACTTTTTTAAAATGTCAAATGTGACTAAAAAGACTGTACCGACACTATAAAGGTAAAACCAACCATTACCCTACAGAAATTTACTCACACTTTTTGAGGAGAAATGAAAAGATAAATCATCTGCCAGAATGCATATTCAAAGTCCATTTGACGAAATTTGAAGAGGCGGCGAAAATATTTTTGTCTCTTCGCTGTTGCTGTGAGATGAGAATCCTTTCTGTGGTTAATTGTGGTTCCATTGCTGTTTGATCGACTAAGAAAAGGTGACACTGGTGGTGATGGTGGTGTTGGTGACACAGGAGGGGAGTACTTTGCATAATTCGCCATTGCGTCTCAAGTTTCCTGTAGAAAAAAAAGAGCAAAAAGTATGATTCCTACTCAGTCAACCAACAACATTCAGCCCTGTACTTCCTTACTCTTATAAATATTTCATTGTTTCGGTGCTCACAATAAAAACTGGAACATTGTTCAAGCTTGTTTTAGTTTTAGTAGAGGTTTTATGGCGCTCACACGTGCATAAGGTCATATGAGCACCAGAAGATTAGAGCTGTTGCAAGAGAGTAACAAACATAAAAAAGAAGAAGAGGAGATAAGTACGATAGATGTTTGATGGGAAAGAAGAAGCAAACCACACCAGAGCAACCGCCAACCACCCACTTGTTCAAACTTGAAATTAAAAAGCAAAACATCAGCTTTATAAAACACAAGCTACAATAACCTGATATTAAAATGAAATTATTGGTTTTTAATTCAAATGGTGGTATCAAAATGAGCTCTATCATAATAGTGATATAAGCAAAATAGAAGAATACTCACATTGACTCACTACAACACATTTCTTCATGCTATCACTGTGTACAGCCATAATGATAAATAACTTGTCTTTTATTTCTTCATTTCACTCATATATTCGTGAAGTTTAACAATACAAAAATTCCACACATAGGTCTCATGCCTGCAGGGTAAGTAAGTAAGTGACTTGAGAAAAGTAAGTGTGGAAGAGATCTAAGCAATGGCAATAGTATGCACAGCGGCCAAAGCATCTTCTTGACAAACTTAATCAGCATTTTAACTCTTGTCCTGTGTCTGTGCTGAGATGCAAGTCTTTTAATTGTAACCTATTACGTCGGACGTTCCCGGCAGGCTGCCGGGGTCACTGCCGGGGTCACTCAGTGTGTACTGTTGATATACAGCAAGCGGCACTGGAAACATGAGTGTTCGCCATGAATACCAAGGGGGTGTGTTAATTGTTGATGAAAATAACGTTCTATCTTTTACAGTTTTCTATATAAAGTGTTACAAACACGTAACAAAGGCTCTCAAACGTTGATGAGACATTACGAGTCATTACGCCCATTCAAATAACCTTTTTAGACGCTCTTGTTGTTATGAATGATCTGGGGTTCGAAAGGGGATAATATAGGTCAATTTCTGAAAGTTTTGCTCTCAAATAGTACTTTTTACCAGCAAAATGGTATTCAAATCTATCAAATAAGCTTATTTGTATCAGGTAATATTTTACATAAAATCAAGCTCATTTGAAAGATTTTGAAGAGTAAAATAGAAGTCTTGTTTCCTGGCTATCCTTCTAATTTCATTGGACGAACATCTAGAGCTACAAACCTGGCGTGTTTTGAATGAGACGTATGCCTCGGTTACGAACCAACGCAGGTGGTTCTAAAAGTAGGCCACAAATGCACACAAATTCAAGCAGACTGACGCACACACACTTGAGCTGCGGGAATAAAGGACCCGGTCATTACACGGATGACGCTCCGCGCCAGGGCCCCAACTGACACAGGACCAGACGGAAGGCGAAGTGCCGAAATACGCTTATCGGGGAACATAAACCCGGCTCCCGTAGGACAAGGGTTAACCCGCCATGGGTAACACAAAGTGCAAGGTGTTTAAGCTAGCTCTATTTAACATGGCATTGAGCCAGAGAGTACAAGCCCAAAGCGGCAAACAACAAATTAGTAGTTAGCAGTGTAACCACAGAGGCCACAGTTCTGTTGTGAACTGTGCCATGGTTGAAGAAAGGTGGACACAGTGCTTTGGCCACCTCTATATTCTCACCCCTGGTGAGAATAACTCATTACTCGCTATTCTCACCCCTCCACCGGATATTGACAGTGATGTAGATCTATATTTTTTTAATCAGCGCTGAAAACTGGCGGAAATCGTGCCTCTTAGTTTCCCAGGCCAGCGACATCTGGAAGTCATTAAATCACCGTTGGAACCACTCCGTGCCGGGTTACGCGGGGGTCACTGGCCGCTCTGTTGCACGCAAGTTGCAGGCGGGCAGGTCATGGCGTAATCCACAGTTTTGACACAAATTTTGCGGCAGTATCCTCACTCTAACCACAAATTATTCCATATAAAAAGAAAAGAGCAAGATTCCCCCTCTCAGTCTGTGAAAACCCGATCTCAATGCGACGATATTTGCCGATGTTACAGTGCATGCAAAATGTTCTTAATTTCATCTGTGTGTGCCACAATCAATTCACTTTTAATTTCCAAAGTGCCTGCTCAATCTAAAAAAATGTTGGTACATGCACTGATTTCCAAAATTGAAAAGCGGGCTCAAGGCATCGTAGACAATACGGAAAAACTATGATAAGTTATGAACAAGCATTTGCTCCAGACAGCACCTTCACTGCGCATGCGCATCGAGGTTGCAGGCACCGAGAAAACAACCACGGCGCCATAGATAAGCATATAGATCTACTGTACAAAATGTGTAAATAGATCTGTGTCATTTCATGAAATAAACAGTAATGTGAATTTCATCACAAGCCTGACGAATTTTGCTATTGAACGAAAATGTAAAAATGTGGATTACTCATCCTCCAACAATGATGTCTTTTGAGATACCCACATTAATTGTCTTTTCCTCCTCCCGACTGACCAACAGTCTCATAAATTATAATTTGTAGAGCTGCTTTAAAGTTTGTTTGTTTTTTAATGTATATAGTGATGAAGAATGCAGGAGGGGGCGGTGGTAGATCTAGATCTAGAGCCCCTGTACAGCATACCGACATGTACGTCAGACCGGCAATAAGCACGCATTCGGCCCAAAATTGGACAACCAGACAATTAAATGATAACCTGGAATGACGTCTGCTATACAATTCCATTCAATATTGTTTTGTTTTCAAGTTCAACTATTTTGAGCAGAATCAGACACCTGTGTGAGCAGAAATAATCCATTTCATCTCCAAAGGTAAGAACCACGTTCAGCCATTACGGCTTGCAGATGCGCCTTGCGTCATAGGAAATAAGCTATTGGTTCTGTAATCGTACCCGCAGGATTCGTTTCGCATTTTTATTCAGTTTATAAGGTGTCTAGTTACCGTCACAAACCATTCGCTGCTCTTTGTTGTAACAATTGGCGCCGGTAGGGGGTGCCGGTATGGGGTACAATTTTTTGAGGGATGTACCCTATACCGGCACTATATTTTTTTACATGGTGCGTGACTTGAAAAATAGTTAATTCTTCACGGACTATGGATGGCATCTTAGTACTTTAGATTTTTTAGTTTCTATGATTTGATGTAGGTCTAGATAGATCTTTTTTAATGTTTGAAACAAATTTATATGAAGGAAACTCTATCCCTTCCCTCCACCTGTTGTATGTAATGATGATGATGATGTTCCTCTGTCCAATGTATATTGTGATGATGTTCCTCCAGCCACTGTTTCCACATGTTGTGATATTGTTCCTGCTCCTACTGCTTCTGTTTCAGAAGAAGAACTACCTTTGGTTTCAACACCAGCTCGGGATCCTGTGGATAACCAGGACCATGACTATTGTCTGCCTGAGCAGGCATTGAGACCATTGGAAGATGAAACTCTGGTGACACCCCAAGCCCCCCAAAAACTGCCTCAGGACTACACTTTTGCTTTGTCCTTGACAAGCTAATTGATCACACCATTGCCACTGGATGGATGGCATCAGACATGCATTGGGTCCGCTGTTGCCATTGGCACAAAATCGAACCTAAGGAGAACAAGGGGGCATACAGAAAGTACCTTGATTTGTACAATCAACTCATTCCTACCCCCTCGTTTGTCAACCTGCCCGTAACAGCAAGCTGGAACTCTATGGTTTCAACACAGAGAAGCAGGCTCAGGCCCCTAAGTTATTATTACCTGTATTATTACCTGTCCTGGGCAACAACGTCATTGCACACCAGACAGGTCCATAAATGCTCAGTTACCCCCGGCACCAAAGCCCGCATGTGTGAGTTGTGATTGTATCATAAGGGGCGTTGTGGTCGACAGAGTGCTGTGTTGAGCGAGATGTCAAAGAGTGAACTAAAGCATTTTACATTAGTGTGCCCTGAGTGGGAGTAAGATGTTCATATGTGTGGAAGAGTAAAGTGAAGCATTCATGTATGTGTGTGAGTAAGATGTTCATATGTGAGTTTGTTGTGATACATGTGTAAGAGTAAAATGAAGCATTCATATACTTGTGTGTGAGTAAAAGATGTTGAAGTGAGTTTGTTGTGATATGTGAGGAAGAGTAAAATGAAGCATTCATGTACCTGTGTGTGAGGAAGATGTTCATATATGAGTTTGTGATATGTGTGGAAGAGTAAAATGAAACATTCATACACCTATGTGTTAGTAAGATGTATGTGAGTCTGTCCTGGTTGTTGTTCTTTTATGTATGTCAATAAACATTAGTTCTGTCTTAGGCCCACTGTACAAAAGGAGTTCGTTTTTGCTTCTTTCCTCTTTTCAAATGCCTAGTTGTACTTCAATTTGAGTGTGCTGGTATGGGGTGTACAGCGCGCAGGTATGGGGTACATGCCATGACAGAAAACCCGATACGTGCCGGTATGGGATACATGTCATGACATGCTTCAAGTTTTGTTTAGGGGTCTTCTTTATACACTATCTGACTAAAAACTTCACCCCACACCGACAGAAAAGGCTGGCCTCTCAACGAAACGAAATTTTGGGTCGATGTTTTTGAAAGAGCCGAAGTTATGGTAATACAAAAGTTCACTTCCGGAAATAGTCATCACAAAACACTAAGGTGTCGGTATGCCGTACATGGGATCTAGATCTAATCCTCCAGCATCTTTCCCGCAATTTTCGTACACTTCCATCTTTGGTGCCATGCGGTTGGCTATACTTAGATGTAGTCACGTGATCAGAGGGGAATCCTGGTCTGACGTCAAAGAAGATGGGCACCGTACCTAAAAATAGTTTGCGTCTTTCTACATTTAATCGCATGTGCGCTATTCTAACTCAGTAGTAATCAGAATAAAGGTGGCCATGCAGAACAAGTTGGCCTAACATATATATAGTATCTTACCCAACTCGCGACCACTTGTCGTATTTTGCTTTCTCAGCGGTCTCTGTCAGCAAAATAGGTCAGGCAATCCTTGTTCAGGGCCGCTTCAGTGTGTCAACTTCCGGTTTATACTGTGATATCGTCACTCATTCCATGACGTCATTCACAGATTTCGCATTTTAACATGTTTATGTTCTGCCCTTGGCGCGACCGCATACGGAACGGGGCGCGACCATGCACGCACAGACATAACAGGTGCAAGAAAGTTGTTAGTACACTATTTAAAGGTAAAGTATAATCATTTCTTTAGCGAATTACGATGAAAACAATTATCTTATTATAAACAGAGGGTATAGAGACAAGTGGTCACGGGCTGGGTCAGCTACTCTAGTGTAGTAACTGAAGAAAACTTCTCGAAGAATGTTTCCGATAAGCCTTTCACTTCGAACTCGACTGCTGCACTAGCAGACGACTGACGTTCTCTGAAAAGGATCGACCAAAAGTGTAACTAGACAAGGCACGTAACTCTTATAAAACAGATTGCACACGAGCTGCACAAAAGGAAAAATGGCAAATGGGGAACTGGTCGCGCTCAGGGCACGGTCGCGCCAAGGGCTCTCTAGTATAGTCTAGCTGTGAACAATAACAGTATAGAGATCTAGAAATCTAGAACCTAGATCTAGAATTTAGATATTCTATTCTAGATCTGTAAACTCACTCTTGCCAATGAACTGTCAGTCTTGCCTTTACTACTTCACCAAGTTTTTAAAAGTTTTAAAAGCTTAAGCAGCCTATCTAGATCTAGATATCTAGCGCCGCAGCAGTAAGCTCAAGAAGGCGTTGAATAATAATTACCTGATACTAAATACAGTAGCTGTGACTCAGTGAATGCAGTTAGTCCTTCGTCTGTCAGTGTGTCATAATGGCATGTACAGATCACGTATGCATCCGTTATTACAGCGTTGGTATGATTAGTATCATGAACCTAATCTGCTGGTTGTTTGGGATACACTCTCATCACTGCCAGCGAATTGACGGAAGTACATACTGTTTACATGTCTGCGCATGTGTATTACGAATCCAAGGGAAATAAAGCTTGTTAAAAATAATAATTAAAAAGTGTTCTTGCCTGGAGGGCTGTGCTGAATGAAACGAATAAACCTGAAAGGTGTTCACAATTCACATTACAACTGACAGTAGGCCTAGCGGTCACTGCAAACAGCTAGCCTAACACTGATTCAGTTCTCGTGTGGTTGTGGTGACACTATTGATGAAGTTTCTTCCCACTCAAAAGTTGATCAAATAAAGGTGAATATGGCTATTTGATTGTATCTTTTGCATTATTTGTGATGTTGTTAGGCCAAGGTGAAGCCAGTAGTTCAATATAATATAATTTAATTTTGTTAAAATAAATAGGATCTTAAATTGAATGATGAATAATTAGCCTTCCTAAAAATTATAATTTTGTTACCCAGGCTAAGGTAATGACTTAACTTAGGCTACAGCTACTCTTCTACAATTTCAATTACATCACTAGCAGCTCTTATTTGCCCGTAAATATACTGGCCTACATTTAAATCAGTTACAGTTGAACTTGCCTCAACGGAAACCTGTGTGTAACGGAATCTTCCCGCTCCCCTCTTCGCCTCTTGATGTATTTCTCTTTAATTACCTGTATAAAACGGAAACCTGTCCAATGCGGAAACCTGTCCAACGCGGAAACAGAAAGAAAAGTCCGCTCCCTTCCGAGGGTTTCACCTGTCTGAGACGGAAAATGATTTGCCCGCTCAGCCCTGATTTGAAACAAAACTCGCGAATTTGGTTCCACCGGCTTTAAACTTAACGCTATGGCCATGCCGCTGGGCGAGGAAAGGGAGTAGGGGTGCAATTTGGGGGTAGATGTTACCCCATCATGTGAGCCCTGAGCGATGCAGATGGTCAGGGTAGTGTGGGTGTGAAATCTCACGACTTTCCGTGAGAGTGCTCGAGTAGCGAGCCACTACGGAAACTTTCCTGAGTAGCCAGAAGCCAGAGGTGTGAAATTAGATTGACCAATGCCTGCCGCCCTGATCATTCGGCCAGCCGAGAAAAGAGTTCCTCGAATCGTTGTTACATCATGGCAGTGAGGGGTGGCATTGGTGGGTGGGGCTAAGGGTGGAATCAGAGGAGATGTTCAAACGTTTCTGTTTTTAATACGACAAGCAGTGGTCCTATGAAAGGAAAGCACTGTGGCGGTAATTAGATAAGTAAGACTGACCCATGTCATTATCAGATAGGAGAGCAATTGAGAGGTGTGAAGTTTTGACCACTGCTTGCCGATCGGACAAGCGATCCCTGATCACACCGGCTGGCCCTTTGAACACCCCACCCACCAACCTCCATCTCCCCCTAAATTCCCCTGTCTAAGACGGAAAATGTCTAAGACGGAATTTTTATCTATATATATATTATATACAGGCCTGTATATAAAAATCCTCTGTCACTCGTAAAAGGGGATTGTTCACACCATTGTCAAGGAGAAAAAGTAGTCATCTCAGACAGCTCGATAGCGGAATTATTATAACAGAAATAAAAACTTTGGGGGGGGGGGGGTTACGAGGGTTGGCATGTTCAGATGTCTTCAACAGGTGGCCGTTAGAGCACATTTAACTGTGTTTGATGTTTTTATTTAAATCATTAAGCCTAATTATGGCATAATAATATGTGTGTCATGACGCAGTGGTGTCAGGCACTCATCATTTTTTAGGCTTATGGAGTTATTGGTATTATAATCTTAAAGCCTCTTTTTACCTTTGAAAATGGCATCTGTCTGTCATTGTTAGTCATCCAGTCCAGTACTTTCAACTGCAATTTCACCCACTTTTTTTTAAATATTGGTTTTCAGATTTTTGCCCCATTGCTCATACTAATAGTCCATCATGCCTAAATATTATGAAGATGTGGAGGAAACAAAGACCAAGAAGAAGTTTGCCTGTGAAGGGATTCGAGATGATCTGTTGGAGTGCCTTCTGAAGACTGACTGTGTTATGAAGGTTTGCATCAAATTTCCTTTTCGTACCGTAGATATATTTGTTGATTTTCTTTAAATGTTTAAAGCCTCTCTTTCCCTAGCCCGAAATGTGAAGTCATTCTCAGCAGGTCAATAGATTTTTACCTTTCAAATACAGTGGAACTCGGGTTCAACGAAGTCGCCGGGCCTGACCTAAATTCTCGTTGAATCCGAATGTGCGTTATAGCAAAAATGAGGTTTTTTTGGAAATAATTGCAGGCACTGAGCAAGTAATGTATAAAGAGAAGTAACAAATGGTGTCTGAAATGCGTGCATATTATGAGCTGTACAAAAAAAAGATTGATTAGTTCAAATGCTCGCCTGTACTGTGTCATCTCGATTGTTTACCAAAAAAATGTGTTTCTGTGTAGAGCCTAGCCTAGCATACGGCAACTTTAGATTCCATAGACCAGCGCACAATTCATTACGTAGATCTACGTCAAGACTAGCTTATGGCGTCGGTGGCCTAGTGGTTAGGCTCTCGGACTCGCAACCGTAAGGTCGTGGGTTCGAATCCCGTCAAGGGCCTAACGTTGTGTCCTTGGGAAAGGCACTTTACATGAATTTTCCTCACTTCACCCAGGTGGGAATGGGTACCCGGCTATAGACAGCGAAAGATCTTGTCAGTTTGTTAATGTTTGAGCGCTTAATCAGCTGCTTGCACTGTATGCTTCCCAGGAAGCTGAGAATGTTTCGGAGTGTTCTATGCAGTGGCAGTGAGTAGTGAAGGGCTCACGGGCTTGAGCCCCTAACCCCTCCCCACCCACCACCCCCCAACTCTATCCCAAAGCAAATGAAAGTTTCTCCATAATGAAATAAGCAGTTGAAACAGTTATGACCGCACGCAATGAACACAGAGTGATCAACTTGGCGGCTTGCTCGCTTATCCAATCACTGTTGTCACCGCTTACAACTATAGTAACCCAGCAGCCAATCAAATGTCTTTAGGGCTCAGCAAAGACGAGCCCTTTTCCCACAGTCCGTCCTTAATGAACTCTTCTTCTAAAAAGGTAGAAGACTGGGAAAAAATAACACTGTACCGAGGGCTCACGCTCTCCTAGCCCTGACTACGGGGTGAAAGTTTACGACACACTTTCCCCCACTGACACAGATACCTATGCGCTCATTGGTTCTTTGTTGGGTGCGTTCCACTTTCTCGACTACACGGCCTAATCCAGCTCAAAGAAATATTATGTTTAAAGTGCTGTGTGCTCATGTTTGTGTTAGTGCCGCTGAGATTTAACAGTTATAAATCAGGTCGAACAACCTGTAAGGCAACTTTTTCATCACACGAAAACTAATTAGAGGAAATTTGGAGGTGAATCAGCTTCGTCCCCACCATCAACAAGAATTTAACTAAGAACAAAGAGATGAAAAACAAAGGCAACTCTTCTCGTTTGAATGGTTCTCAAACTGACGTGGCTCATCGTGAGTATAGAAAAATCATCAATGTTTAATTCTTATTGCTTGCTATTTGGTGGTAAAGAACTGGAAGCAACCTAAGCCCCACCCAAGTTTTGGTCCACCCACCACCACTGGTTCTATGGTCTGCTGGGGTAATAATATAGTGTAAAGCGCATAGAGCCTGTTGTTGAGCAGGGATATGTGCTATACAAATGCTATTTATTATTATTATTATTATTATCATTGTAATAATGATCAGTTGCCGGGAGGGAGGGGTGGGGGAGGCTCTGACGCGTTTGTTGTGTCTGCAACGTTCCACGCCCGGACCGCTGGTGCCCCGCAACATGCACCTACAGTCACACGTGTGCAGGCCGCCCATCCAACCCCGACACACGCATGCCAACAACGCATGTGTTGGTATGAAAGAAGGCCGCTGATTTGTCTCATGCAATCGGCTAAGTGAGTAATGGATCACGATGCAAGTGCAATGGATGGTTACTGGGAATAGATAAAGTTCGTTGTGGGAGAAAAATGAGGGAAGCTACGTCGGCGGGGGCTGTTCACCCTGGAAGCGACCTCGTTGAATCCGAGCTTGCTGATTTAAGCGCTCGTTGAATCCGCGTTATTTTTATTGATTTTAAAGAAGGAAAAAAACGGGTATACATCTCCTCTCGTTGAATCCATGTTCTCATTGAGTTCTACTGTAGTTTTTGAGTAATGTTTTTCTTCTTCCTGCTCTTCCTCCTTCAG
Source organism: Aplysia californica (assembly GCF_000002075.1). Lineage (NCBI taxonomy): Eukaryota > Metazoa > Mollusca > Gastropoda > Aplysiida > Aplysiidae > Aplysia > Aplysia californica. The sequence goes on from NW_004797830.1 coordinate 372,695, forward strand.
TTTTTGCATGTACACATTCTTGATATGTACTAATACGCTCACTCTTTTGCAGAGGTAGACAATTTTTTATTCTTTCATCAGCAGAATGAATTCAGAAGCACCGTTTACAAGTTTGATAAAAGGAGGCCTGTTAGTGTTTGGTTATAATTAATGTCAAATCACTCCTAAAGCGAAAATCTTGATAGAGTGACCAACCTGCTGGTAAATGTTCTCCTGTGTATGAAAATGTCTGTCATATTAGGCATAGGAAGAGTGACTTTTGTTGCTCATGGAAACTACCGATTGGCATCATGGTGAAATCGGGGGCTTGTCAAAATGATAAAAATCTATTTAAAAAACACAATTTTTTAAATTTTTTTTTGGCTCAACACCATTTATAAATATATCCTTTTCAATACTCATTTCTGTGTGGGTTTTATTGAAAATTGTTGATCAAAGTCAAAAGCACTGAAAATGTAAATTTGCAGTTTTCAAGGACACTCAAGATTTGGAAGTCACCAAACTTTGGAGGCCAATTTCTCACTATTTTTACCTCTTTCATGAGGCAGCCCCTACCTTTTTCACTAACAAGTATATCAACTTCTATCTAGGATCAATGGGATTTTTAAAAAAATAAAAAACTGTTTACCAATTTTGCTATGCTCGTGTTTTAAATTCAAAGATATGACGTGTATAAGAAAAAACTTGGGACCTAAAAATATGTTCGCTCTATGTGTATGTTTCGCCATGTGTGTGTGCTAGTCGTTTCTTAATCTGTGGTATCAATTACATTTGCTCAATAAATATTTTGTCGTCATTCAAATTCTAAATGTTGAAAAATGCTTGTGAAAGGAAACATATTGTTAAAAGAATGAAACAGTTTTTTTCTCGCCTGAAAAATTTTGGTCTCTGGTCTTATCATGCCTCCTTATGGTAGAGTGAACTGCTTTCACACAGACAATGTGGGCTGCAGCATCATTTTGTAAGGGATTTTATTCATTATATGTGACACATCGGCTGTGGCTTTGACAATTGTTATTGAATGTTTGATTTTTTGCTCAACACGTTTTAAATCTACTTAAAAACATTTCTGTGTCGACTTTACTGAAAAACGTTAATTACAAAGGTACAAAAAATGTAAATTTTCAGTTTCTAAGGACTCTAAAGCTATGGAAGTTGCCAAGCTTTGGCAGCCATTTCTCACTAATTTTACCTCTGACACCAGGCGTCCTCCAACTCCTTCAATTGCAAGTATCTCAACTTCTAACCAAGATAGATAGGTAATTTTTCATCAAAAGCACAGGAAATGAATCGACTTTAACATAATACCAAAAACTCTACATATACCAAAAAATTGATGAGTGCCTGATTCCACCTCGTCATGACACCTATTTATTCTTACTCCTTAAAATATTCCTTTTCAGGAAAAGAGAACACCCAGAGACTGCATGAGTGACCCTTCAATACCTGATGAGTGCAACAAGCTTAGAGTTGCCTTCCTTGAATGTCGGAGATCAATGGTATGGTAAACTATTTCAGTAATTTCATTCTATTTGTTCAACCTGATTATTTTTTTCTAAAGTAGACTTAGCTTTCCTTTCATCCAGTATTAAGCATGCTATGACGTTTTGGAGATTTTTCGTAAAGAGGTTCTCTGCTCTCCTAAAGGTGTTTCTTCTACCTGTTGTTGTTAACAATTATGTTCAAAAAATGATTTGTTCTTACACTACATATATAATATAAGTGTGTATATTATAATAAAGAGTTCATTTAATTGTAGAGTGGAACAGGCATAAGCTCTAGAGTCACAACTGATATTGTTAAAGTTATAAATCTTTAACATTCTTCAGCCCATCCATGCACTTTTGTGTGAACTGTAGCCTACCTGAGTGCAGGAAGGCCCTGACAAAAGTTCGAAGCCAAAGTCTCAAATATGGGAGAAGTCATGGAACAAGGGGTTGGAGTACTGGATGCGTGCATTGGTGTTGCTGGAAAAGAGAGTGTGGAATAAGAGAGGGGCAGACTGATGGGGTACTTTGTGTTTTAATGATGTCCTCTAAAGTGACATGCGCTGTGGTTTAGAGGAAATAGATAAAAGCATAAAAAAGTGAGCGGGTAACTTTGTGTTGATCAGATCATCCAGGGGTTCCTGGCGCTGACCTCAATCAGTAGCTTAGTGTCAGCCATGAAGATGTAGTCACCGTCATTCAATGTAGTCGCGTGTTAAAACACAGTATTTGGGAGAAGCAAAGTACTGTTTTATTTCAGGCAGGACATTATCTTTTAACTCTTTTCTCCTTCTCCTTCATTGCCCAAACCTGGCAGTTCTTTGACGCAGGCTCCTACACACACCTACAGACTTACAAAGCCTGCTCTACTCTGGCATTGACCAAATGACAAGGACATGTGGTTACTTGAGGGAGGCATTGCGCTGCCAAGAGCAAAATGCTCGCAGCTAAAGGGATTTGAAATAAACAACAACAAAAACTCTTTTCTTCAATGCCGGAGCCCTCTTTTGTTACAAAAATCTAAAATTTACCTTTACGTCCCTAAATTGGTAAATAAATTTTAAAAAGCGAACCTATTCCGATAGTTCTTCATTTAATGAATGAAATCCCGGTAAAGGAGACTTTTTTCGGCAAAGGAACGTGCCTGAGCCGCTCCCAGAGACTCACCGGCACAGTGATTCTGATTGCGAGCCTCTGAGAGTGGCTTGAAAGAGATAAGGAGTTAATACAAAATGTTGAACTCGTCTAAATCTGTACTTTTTTAAAAGAGGAATGAGGGAAGGACCATTTAATTTTTTCAACATTTTGACATAGTAAAAATACTGTAGAACATGATTATTGCGGCACCCGCTATAGCGGTACCATCCCTGCAGCGGGACCTTACTGGAATCCCCCTTTTTTTTTCTATGTTGACTCAATTACTTATGCTTGGATATAGCGGGGCAAGGAAAGGCCCGAACTCGAATACAGCGGGAGACGGGAGAGATCGAGCGAGCTCTAGCGGGGGGTGGGGGGCTGTAGGCGGGGTCCAAACAGGCAGTCAGCAGTGCGCATTGTGATTGGCTAGTCCAGTGATGAGTGAGGTGGGGCTGGCGGTAGGCCTAGAGAGAAATGGTTGGGAGAGACGGGCGCGTGAACCACTCCAAAAGTGATGTAGATCTATACAGTAGCGGGACTATCTCTTCAGCAGGTCCTTACCGGAGTCCCCCTTTTTTTCTCTATGCAAACTCAATTACGGAGCAAGGAAAGGCTCGAACTTGGATATAGGGGCAGACATCGAGCAAGCTCTAGCTGTGGGGAAGGAGGTTGGGGGTGGGGGTCTGTAGGCGGGATCCAAACAGGCCGTCAGAGGTGCGGCATTGTGATTGGCCAGTCCAGTGATGAGTGAGGAGGGGCAGGTGGCTGAGAGAGAGAGAGAGAGATTGTGCGGAGAGAGGTGTTACGTGGGCCACTCCAAAATTTAAAATGATGTACCATAGCCTAGACGCTCAAATCCGTATAAGAGCGTATAGGCCATAGCCATAGGCAAGGCCAAAAAGTAAAAGAAGAGGAGAGCGTGTAGTGTGTGATTCCTGATTCATTGAATTGCGATCGTTGATGCTCAGGCATACGCACGTATCCACTTCACCAGCTCTACTGTAGGACTACCGGTACGATAGGCAACACAAGCTACAAACCGAGGAAGAGATGGCTTCCAACAAAGACAAAAGGAAATGCTTCTCACTCGAATTAAAGGCTGAGATAATCTACGAAGTTGACAGGAAAAGGAACACTGACTAATCCAAAGCGCAAATTTTACTGATATGGAAGGGATGTAATCATGTGGATTTTTAGAAACTTTTGGGTAATTTCCCTTTGCATTCCTAAAGCGGGAACTCGCCTACAGCGGGATTTTTCTTCTGGATCCAAAAGTCCCGCTATAGCCGTGTTCTACTGTACTACAACAATGTTGAATGACAGCGACAAGATGATGTGAGACGTTTAAATTTGAAGTGTTTGAGCCTCACATGGGTCTGCCTTGATTTTGATTGTTTAAGGTAAGCACACTACAGTGCTTATTATTTAACCAATAATATTAGATGGGAACCTGAATGTAGTTTGGCTACAGATAGCTTCTCCTCAGGATAACATTCGAATGTCTGGACGGCAGCAAGTTACTGTCTGATAATACTGATAAAGGATAATAACAATAATGATTTTCATCATGCCAATCCCTGTGTGGGTCAAGGCTATTTGCAGTGTTCACTGCATCACTAAACTTTGATCATTCAAACTTCAAGGACCCAGAAAATTGCTCTGTGTTCAGCAGATTTCATGTTCAGCAGAATTTATGTTAAGCAGAGTGCTTGTGCTCATGAAGAGAACTTAAAAGGGGAGACAACTCTTTTCTCACTGTTCGGGCCAGCCGCTAGCCTTGTGTGGCCTGTGTGTTTTTCAGTCTTTAATAACAGCGCAGAGCCATCAATTTCTGAACATTTGAAAAAGGGAAAACCTTATTTCCAACCTGAGACAGGTACCTTGACCATATTATGTAAAGTCAATGAGGTTCAAAGAAAGTTGTAGTTGTTTTCTTGCTGGTTTTCCATGCTACTGGTACTACTAGTGTTACTCAGTTTGAGAAAAAAAATGAAGAGAGGTAACTGTAAAACACATTTCTCTGATAAAAATTGCTTCATGTGAAAAGCCATTGATAGTCATGCACATTTTTTTTTGTAAAACTTTGAATTTTGAAACTCCCAACAATTTTTTTTTAAATGTTTTTTTGGTAAGTGTTTTCCGGCGCCCCACATTATGAGCGTGCGGGACACATTAAACATTTTCAGTAGATAGGAAATTTTGAATTATGCTCGAGTGGCAGCCGAAGCCTACTCATAGATTTTAGACTACCAAGGGATCTTTTGCGGGCGCAACTTGCACTCAGGACCTCCGAGATTTTTCGCCCATGTCGTTCCTACCGGAAGATCAAGGGTGTCGCTGAAAGACAGCATTAAGACGGAGCCAAGGAGTAGCAGTAGAAAGACTGCGGAAAGATTCAGGAGCCCAGAGGAGGGGGGCAAAGGAGGTGAGGGGGTGAGGGCAGAAAGTGGAGACGAAAGTAAACGACAGAACAATACATTGCTAGAGAGCATAGATGGAAGGAGACAATTTTAGAGAAAAAATATTATCTGTCAGTACCCGGATTCGAACCCGGGACCTTTAAAAGAGAGGCGAACACCTTAACCTTTGGGCAACAAGAGCCCCCGTACTACTCATTTTGAGACAAAAACTGAAGAGAGGTACTGTAAAACATGATTTCTCTGATACAAATTGCATGATATGAAAAGCCATTGACATAATCATGCACTTTTTTTTTTTTTGTTTGGTTGTTTTTTAATTTTGAAACTCCCAACAATTTGTTTAGTTTTTTTCAAATGAGATGTTTTTCAAAGGAACCATGTTTTACAGTACTTCCATCGCTGTAGCTTGTAATCTGCTCACAGCAATTGTTCCTTGAAATGCAGACACATCTTTTTTTTTTATTTAAATAGCGAATTTTTCTCTTTTTATTCTCCAGCTGGACATGAGGACGAGGTTCAGAGGAAGAAAAGACTACTGAGCTTTTTGTTGCTTTCTTCGTCTTATTATGAGTTTGTTGGTTTGAATTGTGTTACTTGAGCGAAATGGATAACGTTTAATTTATGTACATGACGTGTGGTGGAAAATGAAATGAGTCTCGCTGGTGTATTCAAAAGTTTTGTTTCTTCTAGTGTGATCATGCTGTTTGTGGACGGGGAAAGAGTGAGTTAGACCGTGCGGTTGTTCTTCTTTTAAGCATGCTTGGGACTTTTTCTGACATTTGTCGTTGTAAGTGGATAGATGCAATGTGTTGTGCATGGGATGTTTTCTTACCCAGAATACTTTGAATAAAAAATACAAACAAATTATAGATTTCTTCTGTGGTGATATTTTTATAGTTGTGATAAAGTGAAAGATATTATGATGTGTGTGGTAAGAATGTTGAAGGAGTAGGCCTTTTTTCTTTTTCTTTTCTATTGAGAGATTGAGATCCGATGTTGTTCTCAGTAGATCTGGGATTTCTCTTCCAGCTTCCATGTCCCCCGAGAATGGAGCGCCATGTGTAGTGTCTAGCTGTCTATTGTCCATGGTAAAACTGTTGTGTTGTCGCGCCTACTTGTGTGGAATGTCGTGCACAGTGCAGACCAGTGTGGGATTTGTCTGCATAAATTTGCTATCATTTCTTATTTGTTGAGAAATAAAAGTTTGTCAATAGAAGAAGAAATTTGAGTGTGCATGTCATTATTGAAAGAAATACGTACGGTACTCATACGACCTACTTACTGACACACTTTGGCTGTCCGTTGATTTGACCATGACTAAAGGACCGTTCACAAATGACATCAGCTAAAATTTGGCCAAAAATGACCACCTCTCCCCTTGTCATCTTTCCCAGGACCCCCCCCCCATCCCTCCTTCCCACCTAGTTGACTTCAACCAAAATGCTCATGTACATTTAGATAGAACCTACAGGTACATAACGCATTTTAAACTGTATTAGTTTTAAGCCAGGAAAATTTGGCCTATAATATTTTTTTATCCTTTCCTTTCTTTTCACTTTTTTTCCAACCTTTTAGAGCATCATGGTTGACATTAACTTTGAAAGGACACCCCCGTCAACTTTTGTCAACTTTTCATTTACCCTCCAACCCCCTCTGATCTGACATCATTTGTGAACGGTTCCGTAAAGCAGTATGCATGACACAGGTTTCTGTGGTTGATAGACATACAGAAAGTAAATTACCCAAATAAACCTACAACTTCCCTCTTTTCTGATCTTGACTTCCTTGTTATGCTCCAAAGGAGAGGCATCTTCAATGCGTTTGGAATAAAGGAAGGTGTAAGGGTTTGTCTTACTATTAACACAGGTAAGATGGGGGTAATTTTTATGATGGAATTTTCTGTATTACATCGAAGTGGTGGCCTAACGGCCTACTTTTCTACAGTTTCAACCACCAAGGGATCTTTATTAACGTGGGCCAACATGCACTCTGACAGGCAGGCGCGCATACATACACACACACTCACACATACACACACACACACACACACACCTTTAATTTGTATAAATTATAGATCTACACATGTACATGTACCACAAGTTACAAATGATGTTGACACACAAAAGGAATACTTTCATACTCGTAGCTCTATTTGATGATGTAGTACTATACTCAGTGAGTGTGGTATATATTTCATTAAAGAATAATGAGTGGGTGGTTGGCGGGTACTCATGTGTGGTTTGCTCCTTCTTTTCTATCACACTTCTATTGTCCTGATCTCTCCTCCTTCTTTTTTGTACTTGTTACTCTCTTGTAACACCTCTAATCTTCGGCTCTTTTATATGACCTTATTGTGTTGCAAGTGCCGTAAAAATCTTACTAAAATAGAGTAGTGATGCAAACATTACTAGACCTTATATCAAAGTCTTGAGTTATTGTTTAACAGTAACTTTTCAAGAGTACAGACTCTCTAGTTTAAACAGAAGATCCCTGAGGTACTGCATCGCTAAAAAAAAAACCTCCTTTTCTGACACTGTTATGATGATCATTGTCAAGAATGTGAGGCCGTGGCAAAGAGTTCTTTTTTCAAATCGTCCTTGGGACTGCCAAACAATGATGTCCCCCCACACAGGCTCAAAAGTGCTAATATTCTGGATAAATCCAGGAATCCACATTTCTGAAATTATCCTCTCTTAACAGTCATCGTGCTCTCTCTCTATATATATAATATATGCGGGTGTTTTAAAATCTTTCAAAATCACTCGGGCAGAGCCTAGGATACGGAAGTCAGAAACATTCTCTGATTCCCAGGAAGCATACACAATGCAAGTGCAAGCAACTGACGAAGCACTCAAACGCTAATAAACTGACAAGATCTTTCGCTGTTAAAAGTTTAAGCCGGTTACACATTCTCACCTGGGTGAAATGAGGGAATTCGTGCTAATTGCTTGTGGGTGGTTGGTGGGTTCTCCGGTGTCGCTTGCTCCTTCTTTCCTATCATCAAATAGCTATTGTCCTTATCTCCGCTCCTTCATTTCTGTGCATATTGCTCTCTAGACACACCTCTTATCTTTAGTACTTTTAAAAGGCCAATGTCCTATTTCTGTTGAAACTGCCGTAATAAACTTGAACGTTAACTAAAACTACCATCAACTACACGCGAGGGAAATACAAAGCTATTCCATTCCCCAAAAGAAAGAAAGCCGTGTGCGCCTCTGTTGGTAAGCAAGCCCACGGTCCCGGAGGTCCGCGCAATGTCGTTCTCTCGATAGGCTCACAGAGCTTCTGTAAGTCCTGCTTCTTTGCGAAACCCGCCGCACGGTACAAGAGATGTCCCGAATCTGGAAATCAATCAAACGAATCGTCCGATCCAGCTGTGTCTGCTGCATCTGTGGGGACGATGCCATGGAGGACCAAATCCTAGAGCCGGATATCTGTGAGGAGGCTGAGGAAATCTTCTCAGGCAAGTCACAGGATCTCGGCCCCAGTGAGGACTTGGACTGGGAAATAAGACACCAAGCCCAAGACCTGGGCCGTGGCATCGACTCCTCTGTGTCCGGGGGCGATGGAGAACCGGAGAACTTATCCTCCGATTCTTCTGCTTCAGCGGACACCTACGCAGACATGAGTAACTGCTCTAGCTCGCTGGAATCCCTGGCGAGCCTAGAAGATCTGGAGCCGGATGTGGAATCCCTGTTGGAGATCTCATGGCTCTTCGAGATGATCCAACAGGACCACGGGATCGGAGACAAGCTGTACTTTCCAGCGGAACAGGAAGTAAGCAGGCCACCACGGATGGAGCCCGAGGAAGCAGACGAGATTTTGGAGTCGCTTCCGGCTCTCTTTTCTGAAGCCATCAGCTAGACGCCCGGCTCCCCCCTGCGGAGAAAACCTCCAAGATGGCCGACGTCTCCCTGGCCAACACTCAACATGTAATTAAAATAGTTTGTTAGACTAATAGGATCTTTTATAGGCAGCACTAAATACTCCATCCGGGCCAGGGAACGGAAGCTCTCTAGGGAGGACAGTCAAGCGGGGGGGATCCAGCGTCTTCAGTCGAATTTTTTTTTCATGGTCCTTTTTAGGACCACCTAAGTTTTTTCAACTTGTAAAAGGATGCACAGCTTTTATTGTCTTGATATAATATTAACAGAACAGTGTCAATACAGAACCGTCAAGCAAACAGCTAATTACAGGTGACAAGCAACAAATATGCCCAATGCATCGTGATAGGGGGTGCCCTTTGGCACGAGATCGGTTCGGTTTGGTAGGCGGGGCTAGCCACATTGGGGGCGCAAAGCGAACATCACGGCACAAACCGATCGCCCGATTCGCGGCCGAATACGGGGTGCTCATTGGGGGATCGGGTCGGGCCGTTTGCCAGCCCGACTGGTCTGTTTTCAGGCGACGAGTGGGGCGATCGCTCCCGACCCGACCCGATCCGATTCCATCCGCAATGGGACCCCGTATTTTTTTTTAAAACGCGTCTATTTTCAGGCCGCGAATAGGGCGATCGGTTGACGATCGGTTGACGATCGGTTGACGATCGGTTCGTCGATCCCCGAATGGGCATGACGAGGCAGAAGGAATAAACAGTGGCCCAGCCTCAGGCAGGTGAGGGAGACCCACAACTCTACACCTGGGGCTCGGAGGACTTGTGGCCAACCGCAGCCTTCCTACTTCACCCTGGGATGTCCATGTTTGTTTTGTTTTAGTAAGGTTATACGGCGCTCGCAACTGCATAAGGTCATATGAGCGCTAAGGGATGGAAGTCAACAGAGAAGTCAACAGAGAAGTCCAAACATGGAATCAGGCTTACTTTGCTCACCTCTCTTGCCTCAACAGCACAAAGTCTGCTATGCCCATGTTTACATTAGATTAGATAACGAGAAGATGAAGAAAACACATGTATAATAATATTTTGACCTTATTTTTTTTAACCCTTAGAATCTTTTGTTTGTAGTTTTGGTTGGAGGAGGGCTTCGTTTATTCTTGTTTTGTTCCACCACCCCCCACCCCCCACCCCCCCCCCCCTCCATTGTGCAGCCTACTTCCCGTTCAACAGCAAGCTCTATGTGCTTTGCAAACAATCTATAATATTATTACCTATCCAGACCTGATAATACTGATAGCATTGTGAAACAATGTCCACTTCCTGGGAAGAATACAGTTGAAGCTGTTACAATGTATTTTATACAGGTGTTAAAATACTAACGTGTTGGACACGAGGAGGTATAATTTCCTAATTTGTCTGGTATATCCTTCTCTGACCGAGTTGGCCCTGAAGGACAGGGCCAAAAGCCTGCCTCCTAAAAGGCCTAAGTTGTGTTGATGGCTGGTGTTTCTTGTATATTATTATTAGACTCCACACTTACTAACCAAGATTGAGTTCGTTCCGCAAGAAAGCAAAGTTGCCAACAGAAAGAAAGCGAACGAAGTCATGAAAGACCAGTACGGAGGCACATAGGAGGTAGCTGCTGACTTAAAGGGCTTCGAGAGATTCTTCCCCATCCCGACTACAAAAAAAATGCCAGACTTGGTGTTATGGGAGAAAAAAGAGAAAGAGGTGCACTTAGTGGAGCTCACGGTGCTTCATGAAGACAATATCTATGCTGCCTCACGAGGACAACATCAATGCTGCACATGAGCGGAATGAAAACCAACACGAGGCACTTGTCGAAAAATCTGAGGGAGGCAGGATGGAAAGCAACCCATTTTCCGGCAGAGGTAGGATGCAGAGGTTTCCTAGCAACTAGCGTCCGTAAGTGGATGAGAGTGGCTGGTCTTACTGCAAAGAAAAGTAACGAACTCATAAACTCCCTTCAGGAGACAGTAGAGAAAGCCAGGCACTGGATCTGGTTGAAGCGAGAGGTCAATAACTATGGACATTGACAGTCATCCCCTAGTTTTAGGTTAGCTCTACCCTTATCCCTCAACATAGCCACATGGTGGTTTTCCAGAACCCATATTATAATTGATTATTCCATCAATAATTGATTATATTATTATTATCAAAGCAAAAAAAAAAGAAAAAAAACCAAAACAACTTTGGTCACTTAAAACGACACCAGACCATTGTAAACGATAGGTTCTTGAAGGATGCGGGGCAAGAGACAGGAGAGCCATGGCCAGGCCTAGACGCAGAGTAACATGGATGGACAACATTAAAACATGGACTGGCCTGGGTATAGCAAATGTAACGACTGTGAAGGATGGGGGAGAGGGGGGGGGGTGTCATTACAAATTACACGTCAACCTTTAAGTAAGAGATGCCACTTCCAGGTATTCCAATCTATACCAACATGCAGAAAGATGTTAGTAGGGAGCCACCAAGAATCTTAGTCAGTGTCAAAGACCAATTTCGTGAAGAGAGGTATATATATAT
>NW_004797830.1:385042-387166 GCF_000002075.1 Aplysia californica
GGGGGTTATAACAAATCATTTCCTTCAAAATCAAGAGAGAAAAAAAATCAATTTTTTTTTTAAAAACACCCATTCTTAGAAAAATAGCATTTATTTATCATAATATTATGTTGTCACGGCAACTTTCCTTAATTAATTAAGCGTTTCCTTGAGAAAGGGGGCAACTCTTGGTGTGGATACTGCTTATTCATGGACATGAATTGTCTCCCTTCTTTTTTCTGTTTTGAGGCAGTCTTTGTGGAGAAAGGCACGGATTGTTTTGGGGAAGCCACACACCGTCTCTTGTATAATGTTTTGATAATTTGTGTGTACCGTGATTAGGAGTTATTTTGTTGATTTTGATTAATCTTTTTAAAAACAGTTGATCTCCCTTCTTTGAGCCTAAATTCTTTGTATTTTTCTTCTTGCTCATACTAACGTAGTAATGAAGATGATGGAATTTCCCCCCACACACCAGATCAGCCAATGAATGCTTAGGAAGTCTTTTTACGAAGACACCAAAATCGAAAATATAGAGCACACTTTCACGATGCCTTGATTTTATTTAAACTGCAGCAGGAACTTTTCTTTGTACTGAAATGAGCCATGATAAATCCTGTCACAGATGGAAACACGAGTCTCCTTGTGAGAAAAAAAAATTAATCAAATTTTTAAAAAAACACCAAAAAAACCCATTCTTAGAAGGCTAGCTTCTTGTTGTTGTCACACTTTTGCTGCTCATTTCTGCGCTTGTTTGTTTTTGTTTTTGTTATTTTAGTAGTATAAAACAGATATACAGTGCAGTCCACTTAAAATACAATCTGCAGGATTTTCTTTGGTTTGCTCAATTAAAAGAAAAAATACCTGGGATTTTACTTTCTTACGGTTTCCTGGTGTTGTCAGATTTAGCCGAGTTTGGTTTTAGTTTGTGCGGAATCCACTGTAGGCTATAATATTTCATCAACTTGTAGTGTGATGCTATGACTCTTGTGGGTGGCTAGCAGGCTCTCTGGCGTGGTTTGCTCCTTCATTCCCATCAAACTCAAACATCTATCTTCATTTATCACTCTTCCTACTCCTTTGTATCATCTAATTACTCTCTAGTAACACTTCTTATCTCAGAACCTTTATGACCATTTTGTGTTGCCAGTGTTGTAAAACTTTTACTAAGTTTTAAAAAGTTATAAAGCGATGGTACTTTATTTTATTTAAAGATTTATTTGCATGATATGTAGCTGTTTCAGAGCATCGTATAGGTAGAGGTTTAATTTTAAAGTTTGTGCCTTGGTTAACTGAACTTTATCATTAAATTTTGACCTCTTTGCCTTATCAGTTGAGAGTTGGCTTGCTGATTTTCTTGATAAATCCAGAAATATACATTTCTGAAATTGCTAAAATTTTGCCTGACTTCCGAATACAATGTAAAAATACAAGATGAATTAAACTTGAACAATGGGGGCTCTCGTGGCCTAGAGGTTAAGGTGTTCGCCTTTGATTCAAAGGTCCCGGGTTCGAATCCGGGTAGCGACGGAAAAATTTTCTACTCTAAAATTGTCTCCTTTCACCTTCTTTCCTGCTCTTTAACAATGTTTTGTCGTCTGCTTTCGTCTCCAATTTCTGCCCCCACCCCCTCACCTCCTTTGCCGCCCACCTCTGGCCCCTGACTTTTTCTACAGCCTTTCTACTGTTTCTCCTTGGTGGTCTAAAATCGATAAGAGTAGGCTTCGGCCGCCACCAGGGCAAAATTCAAAATTTCCTACAAACATTTAATGTGTCCCGCGCGCCCATATTATGACCTTGTGCAGTTGCGAGCGCCGTAAAACACTTACAAAAACAAAAACAAAACTTAAATGATATGATACTTAATCTCTGAGAGCGACAGGCATATTTTCGTGGGTCCGAACAGTTCAGAATAACACTTTGTAGCCAGTTGCAAACTCGAAGCCTTATCTGTGAGCAAATAATACTTGAGCCTCAGGAAGGAAGAACAATAAACCTGTCGCTGCTCTGGATGATTGTGCACACAGATAACAAACGACAAATAGCTCACTTCTTGTGCAAGCATTTTTCTTCCGCCTCCTCCTCTTCCTCCTCTTCTTCTTCTTCTTCTTCTTCTTCTTCTTCTTCTTCTTCTTCTTCTTCTTC
>NW_004797830.1:387960-390410 GCF_000002075.1 Aplysia californica
TGTGTCATTTTTTGAGACACTGGTTTTCCGATACCTCACTTGTTCTTTTCATTTTTCCAATCACCCTATCACTATCAGTATCAGATGTACGCCCCTTGTCTGTGTCTATACATGTAAATATACAGTTTTGTGTACTGATTGGCCTTAACAGGAGAAACCTCAACTGGGGATTACTTTTAGTTTTATCAAGAGGACGTTGGTGGTTACACACAGAATTCTACACTCAAAATTACAAACTGGACAGTAAATGTTCCAGTTTTCACTCGTTTGTAAAAGCCGCTCTTGCTTTAAAAGCTATAGGGTTACTTCCGAAAACGATAAATCTTGCCCTAAAGACGCCGTCGTTTTCGGTCTTCAATTCCTCACAGGTCACGTGGTACAGTGCCCGTTCTATAAGTGTAGAATTCTGTGGGGTAACATGACTTGTCTACCTTTCGAATTGGTTGCCTGTTCTATTTATAGTCGTACCTGGTATGCCTGACATTGCATAATTTGAATTGCGTCGCTTATTTCATTTGAACCAAAAAAAAGAAAAGAAAAGAATGAGCAATCCAAAAAAAAAAAAACCGTTTTTATGTTTTTTGTCAAATTGAACAGGTTGGTTACCAGACCTGATAGCCTTATCTGAAACAATCTCAACTTCCTGGGGAGCGTTCAGTGTAAGCTACCATTTATAGGCGCTGAAATACCAACATACTGACAAGATTTTGTACTGTTTATGGCTGGGTACCGTACCCATTCCCACCTGGGTGGAGTGGGAAAAATTCGCGTAAAGTGACTTTCCCAAGAACGCAACGTCTATAGACTAACCACGCCAGGGCGCGCACGTCTGCTGTATATTTTAACTTCCTTGACACGTCTCCATTGCATTTCTTTTCCAATGACGTGGCTACATACAGCTTAATTAATTGTAGTTGTAGATCTCGTAGATCTGGCTACATACAGCTTAATTAATTGTAGTTGTAGATCTAGTAGATCTTTGATGATTTTTTTTTTATGAAACGCCAACCTTCGATTTAAAAACAAATAAAAGAGATAGGCCTAGTGTAATAATATAGAGCGCACAGCCTGCACGCGCAGTTGGTCAAACCTACAACCCCGAGAGCAAACTTGTGCACCGTTAGTTAAGTGAATGAAATATAATTCGTATGACTTCCAGTGGTACTCGCGAGTTTAAATTTGATTCTACAAAAAAGGGGTGGGGTGGAGGGGGGAGGGCCTGAGTATTGAAACTGCGGGTTTGAATTTGATACCTCTTTTCAGGGGGGGGGGGGCAGTCTTTATCGAGAACACCTTTTTTCCTTCTAATTATTCTTTCCACGCAAGTACTTTTTAAAAACTAACCCTATGGAAAAGGAAGTGGGAGAGCAGGGAGGGTGAACGAAGAAATCAGCTAGATCCCCCATGTAGTGACATAACTAAATCAATGATGTCCTATACCCCCCCCCCCTTCCCCCTAACCAGGGCAGTGCTACTGACTGTAAGTAACTTTTGTCTTTAGGCCATTCCCAAAAGGGGTGGGGGGGGGGGTATTAACACGTTCTTAAGCACAGTACAATTATAAATGGGCTGATTTATCAATGCCATGCTCATGCTGTGCCGGAACAACATTGGGGGAACAGCTGCTTTTTCTTTCCTCATCCGAGGTGCCCATTACGGCGCGCCGACCCACCATATTACTATCGTAATTTTTCCACTACTTCTTTTGTACCGTTATGTTTGTCACTGTCACTCTCTTGTGAACTACTATTCCCGGGGTGCCTTGAAAGTAGAAGCAGACTTTGTACTGTTGAGGCTAGAGAAGTGAGTAAAGTAAGCCTGATTACCCGCTTGGACTTCTCTGTTGACATCCACCCCTTGGCGCTCATATATGACCTTATGCCGTTGCGAGCGCCGTAAAACCTTACTAAAACTAACAAGCAGATGATGGCCTCGTCACGAAAAGCGATGCTGTTTTCTATGACTACAGGCGACTCCAGATGAGTTGACGTCGGGGAGTGAAACATAAATCAACCCATCCCAAGTACAACGTAATCGTTGGGACCTGTAAAGAAGAAGAGGGGCTAGGGCCCGAGAAAAAGATCTCAACTTAACTTTAACCGAAGATCAACTCACGCGAGTTCAACAAGACGAGGTCGACTGTACAACGTTGTTCATTGTTATCGTTTCTATTTACTGTGTAGTTGGCGGGTGCTCTGCTATGATTTGCTTCTAAATTCTTTCCCCCTAAACTATCACTGTCAAACACCTATCGTTTTTATTATTTTATCCTCCTTTTTTTGTATCATGTTACTTTCTCGTAACACCTGTAGTCTTCGGCACTGATGTGACCCATTTTGTGTTGCCAGCGCCGTCAAACGTTCACAAAAATTTACTGTAATATTACAGGTTTTTCTCGGGGTGTTTTCGTGAGAGAGAGATTGGTGCCCGTAGAGTACACATGTGTATGT
>NW_004797830.1:390582-392747 GCF_000002075.1 Aplysia californica
GGTTGTGTCTGATGCCCCCTTTTTGTCTCTCGCTTTGACTTTGAGTTCGAGTTTTATAGTACTCCAGTCATAATATGTAATTTTCTTGTCCGGCATCTCACACTTCATGACAATGCAAAACATGGTAAATATAACCTATATAATATAGAAGAATAGGCTACTATTATTATAAATTTTAATGACGTGGGTTGCATAAGCTGTTATCTCCTAGAACGATGAGGTCGGTACGTGAGAAGGGAGGTGTGTGGGTGGTTGATGGGGGAGACTGGTACTGGTACTGATATGTCCTACTTCATTACCCCCCACCACTCCCCTCTCCCCCTCCTTCTCCCCCTCTTTAAGAATAATAACAAGAATAACAAGAATAACAATAATAATAGGGCACAACGTCGGATCCCTAACAGGATTCGATCCCACAATCTTACGGTTGCGAGTCTGAGAGCCTAACTTCAAGGCCATCGCCACCACATCCTGTCCAAAATGTCTGCTTGGAAACTAACAAAGTCATCGTGTATGCTGCACATGTCATTGTTCACTTGTGTGTGTATGTATGTGTGTGTGTGTGTGTGTGCGTGTGCGCGCGCGCGCGCGCGCGTGCGTGCATGCGAGCATGCGTGCATCTTGACCTTGTTGCAAAGGATAGTAATATGATTATTGAATCATAGCTACAGGCCTAACCTTCATCATATAGGCCTCTATACAGTGCATAGGTGCAAGAGTAAGGGTACGCGAGGTATGCCCACCTTTTTCGCCGAGTTGAATAAAATCAAGTATTATCAAGGGCTGTTTGCGTGAGTTAAAAATCTATAAGTGCTCACGTGACTTCAACGCAAGTCAACCCTGCAGGGTCCTCTACTCAGAATGCTCATACTCATAACGTGGTAGACACAGTTGGCCGACTTAATTAACTGCCATTCCCAGCTCGGGCGTTCTAAAAATCTAGATTTTTAACATAAATGAAAGTTTCTAAACCTTTTTTTATCTATTGCAAAAAGATTGTAGTTAGTAAGCAAGTTTGGCCCCTTTTTAAAAACCTATGAGTCGAGAGAGAAACGGTTTTCGTCCCACAAATTTCATGTTGTGGCTGCTGCTGCTGCTGCTGCTGCTGCTGCTGCTGCTGCTGCTGACAGGACAGTATTCCTGTATGATTCCAAATCATCTGATATTAAAAGAGAAATATGAAAATGCGTCGACATCGGAAATCCGTAATTATTATTATCGGGCCGCCGGGGAGAAAGTGCGGGATGTTGGGTTTTTTCTTCTTTTTTTAAATTTGGTCATAACCGGTTTCGTCCGCCCTAAGTTACAGCAACTGCCACTCCAATTCCGTTTCTACAATGCGAGGAGAAAATTATTTGATTATCATCCCATCAACAGGGAGGTGGAAGTAGGATTTCGGGGAAGATAAAAGTGTATTTGTGAGGCAGCGTGGTGGAATCAGGCTCTCGTTAATTATTGGGTATATTGAGTTATAGGTATCATCTTAAAGCTTGTTCATTTGTCTTGCTTTCAATGAAAAAATTACCCATCCATCTTCAATGGAAGTGGAGACATTTTGGATTGAAGGAGGTGGAGGTCACCTGATTTAAGAGGTAAAATTAGCCAGAAAATGGCCGTCAAACCTTGGTAAATTCCAAAGCTGGAGAGTCCATGGAAACTGAAAATTTATATTTATGTGCCTTTAATCAACGTTTTCGGTGAAATCCTCAAAGGAATGTGTTTGTAAAGGGACATAAAAGGTGTTCAGCCAAAGAACAAAAATTTGAGAAAAATTGCTAAGCATGGAGAAAACTGCTGTTTTCTTCGATTTCATTACTTTGACGAGAGCCTGATTCCACCACGCTGCCTCACATTTTAAAAGATTGCAGAATAAATAGATGTCTCTGACAAAACAGTTTCGCTCCAAATCTTTGTAATAGTACTCTTGTTCAAAATCTGTTTTTAAGTCCAAGGAAAAACTTTGCGTGTTGTTTACAGTGAGTGTGCCACTGACTCGTGACATGATAGGCTGACATTTCCAGCAAAGATAAGTACGGTACATCCCAGAATAGAACCACATCCGCACACCAGAGAGAGGGGGGAGAAAGAGAGAGAGAGAGAGAGAGAGAGAGAGAGAGAGAGAAGGAGAAAGAGAGAGGGAGAGAGAGAGAGAGTGTGTGTGTGTG
>NW_004797830.1:393544-394612 GCF_000002075.1 Aplysia californica
CCCCCGCCCAAACACCACACCCAAACATCTTCTCGTTGTCAGAGAGAATGTGGATGAGAAACGTGAAATGTACAGGCGACGAGGAGAAGCTGTCAGACTGTCCGTTCGCCGGCTGGGATCGATACACGCGGTATCGCTGTCCCGGTCGCTACAGGTCAGCCGGAGTTATGTGCAGCAGCAAACCACCCACCACAACGACTACGACAACAACCACCACCACAACGCCGACCACAACGACAACTACAACAACCACGACGACTCCAGAGCCAACTACCACAGAGAGAGTTATGTCCGAGTTGGAACTGGAAATTGCCAAGTGGGTTTTCAATCACACTTCCGGGAATTCCAGCGAGCTTGAACTAGATCAAGATGGCGTTCTAAATGTGGATTCACAAGCAAACATAAGCCTCAGTGAAATCAATTCCACCGACACAAAAGACGTAAAACGTCGTCTGGACTCTCCAAAAAGTGACAGCCCATCTGAGTCACAGAATTATACCTTAGATGTATTGGATATTGAAGCTATAGAGAAGAAAAAGATTAAGGGAGCATTGAATCTTTTGGCAGATGCTCCAAAAGAAAAGGTAATAATACTAGTTTGATTACAGCTATTTGTTTTGTCTTAGTCTAACGCCTTGCTTTGTTTCTGTATTAAAGTTTGTGTTTGATAATCTATCTATCTATCTATCTATCTATCTATCTATCTATCTATCTATCTATCTATCTATCTATCTATCTATCTATCTATCTATCTTTCTATCTATCTATCTATCTATTCATCTCTTTACCTCCCACTCTCCTAGTGCACGCATAAGCATTTTATGAGCATTTTGTTATGTGGTCAGTGGAGTGTTAACCTGTCTTAACACCTCCGCAAATCTCTCTACTTTTTGTTTCTTCACCTTTTATCTCAATACCTTCTGTCTGCCCAATTCCCCCCTCCCATTGACCTCGTTGTCTCTATCCGTATACCCTACAGAAAGCTTAATTAAAAGTGTGCTTGTCTACCATCAGTCTTGATTACCGGTCAGTCTACCTGTGTGTCCTCCGCCCCCCCCCTCTCTCTCT
>NW_004797830.1:396163-399820 GCF_000002075.1 Aplysia californica
TCTATCTATCTATCTATCTATCTATCTATCTATCTATCTATCTATCTATCTATCTGTCTATCTATCTATCTATCTATCTATCTGTCTATCAATCTATCAAGCTAGCAAGCTATCTATTCCGAAGGAGGCGATGGTAGCCTGCAATCAAATCGGGGAGTTTGGAAAAGCCAAGCAGGGTCTTGTCGTTAGAGCGTACATAATTAACGCAGCTTTTGTCCGTGCTAACCCGGCAGGTAGACCTGTGAAAGTATACTAATAATAATAATAATAATAATAATGATAATGATAATAATAATGATAATAATAATGATGATAATAATAATAATAATAATATAATAATGGTAATGATAATAATAATAACAATAATAAATTGCAATACTAATTGATCTATCTATCTGTCTGTCTATCAATCTATCTAGTAAGCTATTTTCCTCCCTCCCTCTTAGTACAAAATTAGCGTAGCTTTTCAGTTTCACATGTCAAGCGTTTCCCAGTGCAATTGTTTGAATAATTTAATGACGACTCGGAATAATCTTACGATTTTATTTGAGCAAACAGCCTACAGGATGGGTTTTTTAAAAACTGTACAACTTTTTATGTAAATATTTTCCTCCAAACTGAAGTTTTGCGATTCAAATTTGTGCCCTACATTTGGATGTCAGAAGGTAATTGGTTGATATTCATTTTAGATAAATCCACAGAATAGTTTTGCTCCACCTAGCAGGTAAAAAACAACCCATTTTTAGCTATGTCCACATTTTTGTATCATGATGCGCTAATTCGCATTAGACCTACAGCTGAAAGTCCCAAAGGAATGCGCCATATTACAACCTACAGTAGTCTACCAGGCTAAAAGAAGTTTGCAGATAGTTTTTCTCAAATTTCCTTTGCCTATTGAGATCATGGTGAAGATTAGTAAGGAGCAGAGAGCTTTTGCATTGAAAGGTACCTCACTACCATTTTGAGGTACGAAAATAATGTTTAAATGGTCCATCAGTTAGGACAACCATTTGCACCCCTTTAAACGTCACCAGGGTGAAAAATTCAGTAGAAAAGTGGCATGAGACGTCTGTCCGCAGACGACATCTGCAGCTTGGGCATTCCTACATCTCTACGGTCCGCATTCTGAAGGCAAATCTTCATCTACGACGGCACCATTTGTTTGCAAAGCTGACATGGCTCAGCGGACAGCAGTGTGTTTATGATCCCTCGGACGCCTTGAAAATCGTGAACATTTCCTCGATGACATTTGGTTCCTTGGCAAGGCCCATATTCACCTTTCAGGATATGTTAAATCCACAAATTAATATTATGCTGTCTCTTGGGCAACCCCACCCATCTCCCCTATTGTCTCTAGAATCAACTCCATACTGTAAGGTGTATAGTGTTTAGGGCTTGAAAGACTCATGGTTGGGTGGATCCATGTGTTTTAAAGAAAAGAACAAGAGAGGAAAAATAGAAAGAAGAACGACCCCCCCCCCCAAAAAAATTATAATAATGATTTTACCATTAACTTACCCTCACATTGTCATAGACATTCAGTCTTGTAGTGTGTCAAAACGTTGCCGAACCCCCCCCCCCAAAAAAAAAAGAAAAAGAAAAGAACAAATCAGCTTAGACGTGATATCATGCGCACTAGAAGTGTATTTTAAGCAAAAAGGGCTGACTTGGTGATAATGAACAAATTATCTATTTCTTATTTTGTTTTGATTTGTAGCGTTTCTTATGTTTTTGTTTTGTTTTGTTGGGGGGGAGTTGTTTGGTTGTTTGTTGTTGTTTTTGTTGTTATTGTTGTTGTTTTCTGTTTTGTTTGTGTTTGTTTTTTGTTGTTGTTTTGTTTTGGTTTGGTTTGGGGGGGTTTTGGGTTGGGGGAGGGGGGGGGGGTGATCACCCTGCATTTGGCTTCTGACCTCGTGGTCTTAGTAATTCAAATATGGCCAAAAGTCAGAAAGAAAGTTTTTATTCTAAGGTAGTGTAGTGTCTATTTGGTAGCTGTTAGCTTGGAAAGAACAGCCTGTTTAACCCCTTGACTATTTGGGGGGCGTAGCGTACACACACATACCTGCATGTATGTCTGATCATCAGCAGAACAAAGGCGATGTAGCTGCACATAATTTTAAAACATTCATCATACACAAATCATAAACACAATTTTGCATAGTTCGTATAGTATACTTGTTGTTTCCTGTCTTTTAGAGGGTATGTAAATCTAAGCTGTGAAAATAGTGCTGGTGGCGTCAGTAGTCTCGTGGTTAGGTGACCGGACTCTTCATGAGGTTGAAAAAAGGCACGTTACGAAATTCCTCATTAATTGACGCGATTCTAACGGACATGGACGTTGAATTACGAGGTTCCGCCTCTCAAATAACCCAGCAGTGCCGCAAGGGGAATTAACCTATACAAGTTCGCAAGCTATCGCAGACTTCGAAAACGTCTTGTGTCAATTTCAGAGGCGTAGCTGAAAGGGGTAGTGGTGCTGATGATGATGGTGATGATTTCTTTTTCTTTAAATTATCAAAATACAGAGTAGAGACCCAGGGGCGAAGGCTGACTTGTTTGACAGGGTAATCAACGTCAGATGGGACCTGTATAGAGCCTGGAGAATGAAGATATCACACAAGAATCTTACTCGAGGCGGCAACACTGCGTTGTGAATGAAAAATGAAAACAAATCCGGACTTCATGTTGTATGCATGTTCAACCGCTAAAATAATCGGGAAAATATCTCATAGATATTTTTCCAACAAACATTAAATTTATCGTTAGATGTGAATACACAAACACAAAGCAAAGAAGCAGAGATGTCAGTTCTACAAAATGCAATACCAGCGAGACTAAACTCTTTGGTAGAACATGACAATTATTAATCTTTTATATTTCACATTTGGCTGTTTTTTCTTATGTTTCGTGGCCAGGAGCCGGTGTCATAATCGAGGTCACGATCTGATTATAGGACGGTAAAAAGTCGAAGGAAAAAAACAAGCTCTTGCGGCAGTCAAGATATTATTAGGAGTTAGTTCCCCTCACATCTGTGAGGTAGACTCGATCAGTGTAATAGTTCGCTTACATAATCAATGCTTGAGACTGATTATAACTGTGGCCCGAAAAGGGTGAACAGGGTATATGTGGCAATGAAACAGTTTCGACTGTAGCACACAATGTCATGTTCCCTTCAACTCTTTTGGTAGACTCTTCCAGCCTCACTGTAGGCTTACTTAATCAAAGCTTGCAACTGCTTACGGAGTGGCACGATAGGGGTGAACAGGCTATTTCTGTGGCTATGAAACCGTTTTGAATGTTAGGCATTCCATTCATTGGTGATTATGAGCGTCTTTTCACATTTAATTTATGAGGTTTACGTCTATGGGTGAATTTGACGGCGGCAATGTTTCAAAATTAGGAAGGGAAGCAGTGATTATTTGATTATATAGACGCTTCGCCACTGTTGAGACCCCAAATGTGTATAGTAGATTGAGTAAGTTAAGAATGGGTTGGGCGGGGGGCTCAATTTACCTTATCCAAATTGTATTTACAGCTTATTGCCTCTAAAAATATTATGTTCAATGCGATTTACAATAATGCAGTGAATACGCGTACCATACTGTTCCAATAGTAACCCTTTCTCCTCTTCTCTCTCTCTCTCTCTCTCTCTCTCTC
>NW_004797830.1:399920-401574 GCF_000002075.1 Aplysia californica
TCTCTCTCTCTCTCTCCCTTCTCATGGAAATTAAATGAAGACCTCAAGAGGCTCCACAATTACTGTCAGAAGTGGAAACTTAAAATAAACTGATACACCATCTTCACGAAGAGCCATAAAGCAGCCAAAGAAAATCTCAAACTAAAGATAGGAAATGAAAGTCTCCCCAAAGAAGAACATCCAATTTACCTAGGAGTCAAACTTGACCGTAGTCTAACCATGAAAAGCCAAGCGGAGAACATAAGGAGCAAGGAAAAAAAAGACTCCAATTTTTAAAGAAACTCGCAAGCAGTTCATGGGGATCAAGCAAACTCTGAGAGCTCTATACCTGGGTTATGTCCAATCTTCCCTGAAATACAGCAATAGCCTACTCACTATGTGCAGTACAACTACTTGCAACACCCTTGACAATGCCCAAAACAATGCCCTTCGTTTTATAAATGGTGGCATGAGATCCACACATACCGCCGCGTGCGAAATTCTTTCAAATGTTGAGCCCCTGGGAATCCGCAGAGATAAAGCCGTTTTAGAGCTACATGAAAGAACTAAAAGAATGTGCCCCAACCACCCAAACAGGAAATTAGTAGAAACATGGAAACCAAAGAAACAAATTCAACAAAAGTCAATCATGCATCACATCACAGAACTAATGGAGAGTCACCCTCTACCACAAAACAGAAAAGAAATCAAAAGCGTCAACCAAAACATCCCTCCCCACCTTTCTTTAAAAAAGCCAATTATTACAACATCTCTCCGAGGCAAGAGAAGAAAATCTTCAGACCCAGTGACGCTGATGCTTGCATCACATCAAACAATCGACAGCTGTTCAGATGACTGGGTACGCGTCTATAAGGACGGCTCAGCATTCAAAGGCACAACCAAAGCCGGATATGGAATACTAATACAGTACCCAGACGGAAGTTCCAATGAGATCTCTGCGGCCTGTGGAGAGAAATGCAGCAACTACGATGCAGAAATGGTGGCAATTGAAACAGCACTGTACTATCTCCTCTTAGTTATTGACAGTCATCCTGAAAAAGCACAGAGTGTTGTGATTTTCACTGACTCACTATCAGTCTTACAAGCCACAGAAAATGACCATCACCTAAACCAAGCTTTGACTCATATACTGTTTGGCTTCCATCATCTGATAACATTCTGTGGCCTCAACCTAGTAATGCAGTGGGTCCCCGGACACTCAAATATACCTGGAAATGACAGAGCAGACACACTTGCCAAACGGGGAACTAGACAGGAACAATGCAACATTCCAACTTCATACAACACTGCAAAGCAAATAATTAAAAGCAACAACGAACAAGATTGGATGAACAGATGGGCCATGGGAAAGACAGGCAGAGCAGTTTTCAAACATATGACCACAACAAAAAGGAATGACAATATCAACCATATACAGAGAAAGAAACAGGCCACGATCTTCCGCCTACGAACAGAACATATACAGCTCAACTTCCACCTGAACAGAACAACGCCGGAACTTCCCCCCAATGTGTCCCTTGTGTAACTATGCATATGAGACTGTGGATCATCACCTGTTCCACTGCACAGCCCTAAATGACATCAGAGCTACCCTTCTCCCTTTGAGACCTAATATTGACAACACACTCTATGGAACATTACAGCAACTGCAGCA
>NW_004797830.1:401674-403550 GCF_000002075.1 Aplysia californica
GGCATACATCTTGCCTTGCTTCTGTACAACTGACTCTATCACAGCATTATACATAACTCTTTGCTCATCATTAAACTTTGGGTACTCTTGACTTACCTTCTCTCTCAGGTTGTTTGTGTCAAAATTCAACTCCCCGAGAACAATTCTTGGTTGTTCTCCCTCAACGTGACTATGTTCTGAAGGTGGCAGCTGAAAATCATGATGTAGATCCAACCCATCATTATCAAGAATGTGCTGAAGTTGTTGCAACATTTGGTTCTCAATCTGCAGATTCAACTCTGTGACCTTCTGTCTCATCATGATGTCCCCGGCAGAGTTCCAATTTGTGTTTGTGCCAAAATAAGAGAGGATCAGCTAGGCAGCAATAGATGAGAATGGTTGTAAAGGCACATTATGGAAGATGCTTCTTGCATTGCTGCATCCTTCTCAGTGTCATCATCGAGCAGTCCAAGTTGTTTGCATGCGTCCGGAAAAGATGGGCAGCTTGACCGAAATATTGTCTTCAGATCTTCAGAACTGGTTGCTGCAGGCATGTGATGTGGTAAAAGTTGCAAGTAGTGGAGCTCTGCCTGGTTTGGACTGAGCGATATAGTAATTGGGATTCGCCCAGTGCAATCAGTTCTACATTACTCTGGGTTATCTGGGTTTCTCACACTTTGTTTCCTTCTCTACCACTTCTAGTCTTTGTCATTCCAAGTGAAAAAGTGAGGAAAATGTGGATAGATTATGTCTCTTGCTGTTGGATCTTCTGCATTCATATTGAAAAAATCAGTCAATTTATTTGCTGGGGTTCCTTGACCATTAGCTTGCTGAATATCTTTCGGCTGGAACAAAATTGGTTGTTGATTTGGAAGGTGACAGGGCAACTTTTCTACTAGAGGGTATTTACAGTGGATTTCAAATTTTCTGGTGTGTCCATTTCTTGAGAGTACCATAGTGGCATGCGACACAATTTCAATTTGTTTGCGTCTTCTGTGCACACTCCTATTGACGACTTGAAAGATTTTGCGTATGAATTGACCATGTGAAGGCAAGCTTGGAGTTAATTCAAAATGTAGGACCGTAAAATATCTGACAGACTCAGCCTATCCTGAAATCCTGTGGCAGAGGCATGAAAAAGAATCTGCGCAAAGTTTGTTTCAGTTCCAGCAGTGGGAAGAAAATTTCCTACTCGGCGGTACGGCTCGCCCTGGGTTTTGAAGGTTGGATTGAAGCCATGGGCGGCTCGTTGGTCTAAAAAGTTGGCATGTACAAATAACTTCAAGCGGGTTGAAAAAATAAAGTAACGTAACCCTTTGTGACAATTTTTAACTGAATCATATTTTTATAGATTTTATGAGCAGCTGTATAAAAATGTATGCAGACCTCACAAACTGGCTTAGGTCATTATATTTATACTAAGATTATCATCATTAGTAGGTACAAGGAGAGCTATTGTTCATGGCCAAAATCCGCTACGGAGAGAAAAACGCGCATGATGTTAATGGGATTATTTGTTCTTTCTTTATGATAATTTCTCTTTATAATGTTGGACAAATGGGGAGAATGATATCAAGCATGTGCCACCCACTCTCTCTCTCTCTCTCTCTCTCTCTCTCTCTCTCTCTCTCTCTCTCTCTCTAAGAAAAAAACAACAACGCTTTTTGTAAATCCCTGCAGATTTCATACATATACAGATTTATCTATCTACGAAGCGAAGCGACCTCACGTTGTTACCCACGCCACCCTAGCTCCGTCGTCTCTGGGGCTTATGTTGCGCAGTAACTCCCAGATTTACCGAACAGAACTCTCCATAAAATTAAAATAAAAATAGCTGAAATCTAAAGCATTATCTGGTTCCTCTTCCTGTCGCTGGTTCATTCATCAACCACAACCC
>NW_004797830.1:403650-406309 GCF_000002075.1 Aplysia californica
CTCTCTCTCTCTCTCTCTCTCTCTCTCTCTCTCTCCTCTCTCTCTCTCTCTTACATACCCTAACTATCTCAAACACTCTGTCTCTCTTAGTTTCTCATTTTTTTCTCTCTCCCCTTTCGCTCGTTCGTTCTCTCTCTTTCTCCCTTTCTATCACTCCTTCACTTAACTTGTCTCACTTTCACTCTTTGTCTCCCCCCCTCACTTTTTACCCTTTCTCTCCAATATGTTTCTCTCTCTTTCTGTGCCTCTCTGAGTCTCTCTGTCTCTCTCTGTCTCTCTGTCTCTGTCTCTGTCTCTGTCTCTGTCTCTCTCTCTCTCTCTCTCTCTCTCTCTCTCTCTCTCTCTCTCTCTCTCTTTCGCTGTTTATGCTTTTTTAAACAAAGGTAATATATTAAACTTCAGCGTAAGAGATCTATTTTTTCCTGGAGATGAGGCTGATCGCCCAACAAAACACTGTGATGATACGGAGAGAGAGAGAATCCCCAAATATAACATACCATCTCCGACAGGACTGATCCAGGTTGATGGGGAATTCGAAAATTGCCCAGAACAATCAGGTTGAAAAATACACAATTGGAGATTCGAACCAGGATCTTCCACACCTTGATCAAGCATGATACTACCTGAACTGTCTATGATCCCCAATTCCATTTAAAATGCCTTATGAGGAGGGATATAAAAAGCATTTTAAGACTTTTGCAAGCTCGTTTACTGTGTCCGATCAGAGGAAAAAACGAGAGCAATAGAAAAGATTTTCTTCACTCTTTCAATTGCAACTTTTGGCTTGTTTTGTTTAGTTTCAAGTATGAGATTTCCAGGAAAACCTTCAGTTTCAGTGCCCCTTTCATAACTCTAGGTTCAGAAGTAAAATACTGTCGGCATCTGTGGTGTAGAGGTTCATATCTTTACCACCCGCTGCACGCAGTGTGAGTTCGATTATTGAGGCGGGAGGCTGTCTTATGGAGTATCTGCTTCTGTCAGTCAGGATGTTTACTCCCACAAAGCCCTGGCTTTCCTTAAAAGGCAGGGTTTATTCAGCCCGTCTTACAGAAATATGATCTCTATTCCATTGATGACAGCCTAACACTATTACAATGGGCCATATCATTGCAATGATTTAACGTTAAAGGAATACAATGAATACAATGAATGAAATGAAATCACCGAATCAAATAATTGTATGAATCCAAAATGATTATCGTGAATCAAAGGACCACTACGAGCTGAGTGGTTTGCAATATCCAGGCAGACTCAAGGAGGTACACACCTTCTGTGAGCATGAACGAACAGTCTCGCCATTCAATTCACCACCACAGAATGCTGTAAACGTCTCACCCAAATACTGACACATGAACAAATACTAGTAGACACGAGAGGAATATCAACTCTGTCCTTTTTAGAAAAACATAGTATTTACGAATCTGAGTCAAATAGACTATTTGAAAGAGTCGATCTCTGAAAAAAAAGACCTAATCTTTTTCCCTACCCAGTTGGTGACGCCGGTATTCTAAACTCAACCAACATGTAAACACTTTTGAAGTTAAAGAAAGTGAACAAAAGATGTTTCTTAGAACATGTTCAATGCGAGTCTGGGCGGGGGAGGGGGCGGGGAGCAGAGAAGGTTACCTCTAGGAGCTCAGAGGGGAGCGACATCCCTGCAGAATGACTGAGATACATAATAAAAATGTATCCACTCTCGGGAGTCGAACTCGGGTCTCCTACGTGCGACAGCAAAGGGGCAAAAAGCTACCCCACAGACGTCGGTAAACTGGGTTTTTTTTAAAGATACAAAAATGTGCCACGACGCGATAGAATCAGGCACTCGTTAATTTTTGCGTATATAGAGCTATTAGTATCATCTTAAAGGTTGTTCATTTGCGTTGCACTTGACAAAAAAAATGTCCATTATCTTCCATATAAATCGAGATATTTGAGATTGAAAGAGGTGGAGTTGCCTGATTTCAGATGTAAAATTAACGAGAAAATGGCTGCCACAGTTTGGTGACCTCTATAGCTCAAGAGGCCTTGGAAAATGCAAATGTACATTTTTCGAGCTGTTAATCAACGTTTTTCCATACAATCCACACATATAAGAATGTTTTTGAATGGACATACTAGGCGTTCAGCCACAGAAACAAAAATTCGAAAAAAACTCAAAACTGGCCGAAAAATGCAGACTTCTTCGATTTCATTATTTCGACCATCGGCTGATTTCACCGCCATGCCCTACAAATACCATATTGCTGGCGGCCGCTCCCTGTGGAGTTACGTTTGGAACAGTCTAGTTTCTGGCCGGATATTGCACCGCAATCATCTCTGTGCTTGCTGCTTTTCTACGTCAGTTTGCGCAAAGCTTATGATTCGGCTCACCCCTTCATACTCGTCTCACTAGGACATTTGAGTCAAGACGTGGTGGAATCAGGCGCTCGTCAGTTTGGGGGAATATGGAGTTACTGGTGCCATCTTCACGCTAGTAAATTTGTCTCACTTTTCATTTTTTTAAATTCCAATTTATCTTGAAGGGAAATCGAGATATTTGCGATTGAATGAGGTGGAGATTGCCTGGTATCAGATGCCAAATTAACGAAAAGATGACGACGAACATTTGGTGACTTCCAAGGCTTGACTGTCTTTCGGAGAAGGCAAAATTACCTTTTCT
>NW_004797830.1:408068-411110 GCF_000002075.1 Aplysia californica
GAATTAAAGATGTATGAGTATCAAACCGACGTCGTGTCTTGCAGTGACTATTTTGTTACAGAGAGTGGCCTTGGCGTTCTGTTTGCAGATAAATAATAAAAAGAAGTTCCTTTTATACCGCGAAGAAGGGACACCGATAAAGCACAAGCATGCAGTACATGATGAGGCGTCCACATACCTAAATGTTGTATTAGAAACATAATATAGGGGGCTTCTATCTTGTTGCTTTCTTTTTAGCTGTTAAAATGGTTTCATTTGTTTGTTTGTTTATTTGTTCGTTTATTTGTTTGTTTTGTGTGGTTTTTACTGGGGGAGGGGGGGTTCTTTTTTGACGGGGGAAGGGGATAGGGGGCAGCACTTAAAAAATAAATCTTATATCTATAGTTTTCCAAGGCAAGATTGATGGCAAAAGAGAAAGAGGCAGACTACCTATATTATCAACTAACAACGGCTCTGAGTTCTAAATCTTCACCATTAGTCTTACTTTTCTTTTCTGTCCTTAACAAAGGGCCCTTCCATCCCCGAAAGAGGGCACTAGGTCGGGTGATGATGTCAGCATCTGACTAAATTTTACCTTTTCAATCTCTGCTTCTGCTGTCTATGCCTAGACTACTTCTTTACTTCTTACTGAAAGGATGATTTTTTTCCTTCGCTCGTCTAATGCCCCCCTCCCCCTAAAAAAATCACCCTGCAGAATCCACGTTTTCCCTCTACATATCCAATATCGCATATTATTCTCAAACCCTTTACCCCCACCTTTCTCTCTAGATCTCTCTATCTCTCTATCTATCTATCTATCTATCTATCTATCTATCTATCTATCTATCTATCTATCTACCACACATGCACACACACACACACACGCACACGCACACACACACACACACACACACACACTTACATACATGCACACATACACACATACACACACACACACACACACACACACATACACACACATACGCACATATATACTTACACCAAACACCTTCCACACATAACCCTCACACCCTTAACTCTTCTCCATATTCCTACGAGCTGTCCTTCCATACAAATACCTATCCCCTTGATTTTCTTTCCCATACTTCCGCACGCACAAATTTTTACCCTCCTCACGTACCTGTCCACCCCTCAATCTCCACCATCCTATTTTATCCAACACATACACACGCAGAGATGGAGAGTAAAACAGAGAAGGGGGGGGGGGGGGTTGAGAGAGAAAGAGAGACAGACGGACTGACATATACAGACAGACACACAGACACACGTATATATTTACGCACACACAACGTTTGAGCAAACGCCCCATCCCCTTCGTCTCACTCCTCATCTTGGGTTGTCTGCCAACGAGCGCTGCCTACCAACCCTCCCTCTTTCGCCCACCCCCACCTCGAACCCCCGACCCTCTTTCCTTCACCCCTTCCTTCTTTCACGATATTTTCGATACTGACGAATAGTGTTAGACAAACGTTTCTTTTCTTACTTTCGCAAACAGAATCCTGAATACAGGCTCCCAAGCCACTGGTCCTCCAGAGACCTATAAAACGGAAGGTCGAGCGGGCTAACCTGCACACTCTAGGCCCACCGGTGACTGAAGAAAGTGTCTTGTTTCGCACCCCCTGCAACACCTTTATCTCCCAGGTAAGGACTTCGCCGTGTGTCTTCTGGACTGTCTTAGCGCGTAACTGGTGGCTCGTTCATGCCGCTCACTTCGTTGTTGAAGTAAAACTCTTTGCTACCCTTGCTTTGCTGCTGCTGCTGCTGCTGCTGCTTCTGCTGCTGCGGCTGCTACTACAACTTTAACCACAGCCACTACCTAAAGATAATAATAGTATTATTATTATTATTAATTTTATTATTATTATTATTATTATTATCATTGTCATTATTTATTATTATCTACTATCATTATTATTATTATCATTATTATGATTATTATTTTTATTACTATTATTATTCCAAAGTAATTACTAGAAACAACAATAATAATAGTAATAATATGACAATGATAATGAGATTTGATATTGAGAATAATGAGAATAATAATAATTATTATTATTATTATTATTATTAGTATTATTATTATTATTATTATTATTATTATTATTATTATTATTATTATTATTATTATTATATTGATAATAATAATAATTAACAATGATAATAACAGAAGGATTTAATCTATATAGGGAATAGTATTATCCTTTTTCGGGAAGCTCTACTGGCTTTTTCAATTGTTATAACCCTGACAGACCGCAAAAAGTCTCTTGCTGGGGACACAAGTTGGGTGGTTCACGCTTGCGGAAGTGCTTTGTTTCAGGTGATAGTAGAGCAGATCGATGACTTGATTTGGTCAGCCATTCAGGTTGTAAACTTTAAAGACCCAAAATGCGCAGTGTCAACTACCAGTGTCATTCAAGTTAGGTTGAGGCTTTTTTTTTTTTTTTTTTAATTTGAATGATAAGCTGAAAGTAGGTATAGTATCAGGTAAGAACCAAGTTGGAGAGTTTAGGGCGCAATTAATATATTCCTTGAAGTGAGGGGGGGGGGGGTACGATTGTTTGCTGCTTATGCGTTGGTGGATGGAGGGTACCACTGTCAGTTCCTTATGCTTTAGTTTCTCTCTGTTGTTTCTATCAGTTTTTTCTAGCTTTTTTTTTTCAAGCATCAAATAGCCACCCATCACTTTTACTATAATTAACAATGAGTATTCCGAAGGCTATCTCCTTTGTTTGCAACCAGTTTGGTCATCCAAGTTTTCAGCATAACAAACATCCCTATAACCCCTCCCGTTGAACCTATTTGCATACAATCAACTCCAAATTAGTTAGAAATGAAGGTTCTGAACAATACATGAAAAGTAGTCTAATTACAGATAACAAGGGCTGGCTAGTGTATGGTAGATTTTTTGTTACGACTGTTAACATCTGAACGATGCCGCGAACTAGCAGGGTTGGGTGGTTGACGGGTGCTCTGGTGTGGTTTGCTCCTTCATCCTTATCAAACATATATCGTCCTTATTTCTCCTCCTTTTTGGGGCCG
>NW_004797830.1:412480-416949 GCF_000002075.1 Aplysia californica
GAAGAAGAAGAAGAAGAAGAAGAAGAAGAAGAAGAAGAAAAAGAAGAAGAAGAAGAAGAAGCAGAAGAAGAAGAAGAAGAAGAAGAAGAAGAAGAAGGAGGAGGAGGAGGAGGAGGAGGAGGAGGAGGAGGAGGAGGAGGAGGAGGAGGAGGAGGAGGAGGAGGAGAAGAAGAAGAAGAAGAAGAAGAAGAAGAAAAAGAAGAAGAAGAAGAAGAAGAAGAAGAAGAAGAAGGAGAAGAAGAAGAAGAAGAAGAAGAAGAAGAAGAAGAAGAAGAAGAAGAAGAAGAAGAAGAAGAAGAAGAAGAAGAAGAAGAAGAAGAAGAAGAAGAAGAAGAAGAAGAAGAAGAAGAAGAAGAAGAAGAAGAAGAAGACGCCTGATGTCTCAGCAGTCACAAACGGTGGCTGACCTTATCAAAAGATTTTAGAGATTAATATACTCCCTTTTCACCTGCATCTCCCATTGTCTATATTGTCATCAAATTTCAGAAATAAGAACTTAATATTTCTTTAAGTCAAGTACAAAATGATTTATATCAGGTGGTGATTTACAGGAGAAAAAAATTAGCATGTTGAAGTTATTAAAAAAGGAAAACATTTCAGAAACATTTTATCATTTTAAAAAGCCAAAAAACAATTGCGATAAAAACATGAGAAGTAATCTAATTGGGGCTAAACTGAAATTTATCATGGTGATAACTGTCCATAGAGGCTAAGTAGTTTTGGGAAGTTTGTTGTTCTCGGATTTTTTAAATACAACCTCTTTTTGTGTTTATCTCAAAGCTTGCGACAACCAGAGGACTATTCGTGGCGTCAACACCATGAGCGACTCTAATTATTGCCAGCTCTTCTACCAGTGTGATTTGGCCAATTACGCCAAGGCGAGGTCATGCAATGTAGGAGAACTCTTCGACGAAATTAGTCAAAACTGCAAAGCTCCCCAAGACACAGTCTGCAAAAGCTGTAAGTATTTTTATTTACCTACGTAAACATAGTCTCCTTAAGGCAATGTTTAAAAATACTGACTTTTAGAAACTGGCGTGTTTCTGTAGGTACGTCAATTTTTGGGTGCCGCTTCTTCTTCTTCAGGTGTCAGGTCTGGAGCAGACATCGATGATTAAGGTATCTCACTCCTTCCTGTTGTCTGTCTTCCTGACCACTGACCAGCTCCTCGGTTTGTCTCATTGTGTTATTTATTGCAATTTTGTTCAGGCCATCTCTGTGTTGTTCTTCATCTTCCTCTGCTCTTTTTTACCACTATGTTTCGACACTCGAACAGTTTCTCTAGTCTACAAGAACTATTTAAGAGGTCACAGAATCTCAGCTGTCTCTTTTGGGTGGTTTTAATTATAGATCTTTCATAGCTCGCCATTTGGAAAACTTCTCTAATATTGTTTTGTTTTCGTCTCTGTCCATGAGATACTGGGGTGCCGCTAACAAAACTGAAAATGGCCTCTGTTCTCGGAGAAAAATGCTTTTCAATCTGATGCCACAGTTTCGAATAAATATTAATAACAATAATTAATAATAATTGTTTTTACATAGCTCATATTCTCGCTCTTTAACATGCTCCATGCTTTTGTGTTTTACGTTTATGTATGTTATATGTATGCATGCATGTATGAATGGTCATTGAAATGTGGCCGACAGAGAGTGGCTCTTTTTGTAAGTTTCGTAACCTATACAATTGATTTTGTTTCAGGGAGCTGCCCGAACTCGTTGATAAATTTCCCAGATCTGTGCTGCGATAAGTACTGGGAATGTAACAATGTAAGCGACAGGTCGCCACTTCATAATTACAAAGTTCTATCTGCTCAGTATTTTGTTTTGAGAAATTTGACGTCAAAGATTTTGAGTTTCGTAATGTCAAGCTTTTTCAAATGCAGCTCTTTGAACGTCTTCATAACGATTCCAAATAATCTAACTCATGGTCTTAGTAACTCAAAACGACCAAAAAATTCAGATAGAACTTTGTAATTTTGAGGTAACTAAGTCTGAACAACAGCCTAAGTGCTGTATCGTCTGGTTTGATTTCTGAGTAGAAACATGCTTCTTGGGTTATTTAGGCTTTTTTGTTGTTGTCTGTTTTGTTTGTGTTAGTAGGCCGTTTCCATCTGTTCAGATTGTGTATCCACCTGGGTCTGAGCTGGCCGTGGGGGGGGGGGGGGGGGGGGCGTCACTCTCTCACACTCACTACTAATATATAATTCAGTCGGATGGGTCATTTTCCAAATATTTTTTAAAAAATTTTTTTTAAAAAAGAAAATTTTAAAAAGCATAAATAACATTTTAAAATGTCTCTTACGATATCAGTACTTAGGTCTTGAATGCAATGTAAGTGATTAAAAATGTATTGCAATTTTACAAGTCACACACACACACACACACACACACACACACACACACACACACACAAACAAACACACACACAATTACGCGCTCATACTACAAAGAGAGAGAGGCCTTTCATTTTAGATTTAAGAGAGAGAGAGAGAGAGAGAGAGAGAGAGAGAGAGAGAGAGAGAGAGAGAGAGAGAGAGAGACAGAGAGAGAGAGAGAGAGGGAGAGAGACAGACAAACTGAAAGGGAGGGAGGGTGAACACAGCAGCACTCCAATACATTTAACGTGTATGCTTTAATTAAGATAATATGCTTTTTTTTAAAGTGGATTTCAGAATGGAAATGCTACACCATAGGATTCCGTGTTAATTTTAATAATAAAACAAGCTTTCCATTCCAGAGGCATACTGACTTTTCTTATTACATTATCTACAGAATGTTTTTACGCAAAAAGACTGCGGCGTTGGACAGTCATTTGACAGAGTTAGGGGCCAATGCGTCAACGGTGTGGCTTGCCAATCTAACGAATTGTGCCCAAGCATACTCGTGAATAACCCACAACAGACGTGTGAGTATTTAGTTTGAACACGTTTTGATTTTAAGTCAATGAGAGTGCATGTTTGCTCGCCAGTATGCATATAATAATATGTGGGTGAGTGAGTGAGTGAATGAGTGAGTGAGTTAGTATATGTGTGTGTAGGTGTGGGTGTGAGTGTATGTGTTTTGTGTGTAGGAGTGTGTGTATTTGTGTGTGTGTGTGTGTGTGTGTGTGTGTGTGTGTGTGTGTGTGTGTGTGTGTGTGTGCGTGCGCACGCGCGTGTGTCTGTGTGTGTGTGTGTATGCATGTGTATGTGTGCCTGTGATGTGAATGTCTGTGCTCTTAAGTCCTAATTGCTTGAGAAGAAGATTAGGCGTCGGGACGAAAGCACATAAATGTCACATTTTCGGACATTTTATCCATGTTTACCATTGTCTTTATTTCTATGGAAAGGATTCTTTTTTCTTCAATTAGTTATGCTTGTAATTGACTGCCTTCTTTTTTATTGTGTCTAATGATCTATTGTTTTGATACCCCTCAGCATGCCCATTGCAAGCTGCTGCCAACGGCAACCCGTGCTCTTTCAAGTTTGTTAATATAGATGGGGACCTTGCTTGTGCTGCAGGCACATGGTGGAATCAAACAGCCTGCACCTGCTCGTAAGTAACACCCATATATCTCCTGAACGTAAATTTCTTTTTCCTGGCTTCGCAAAGAGGGGCAGATTCCTGACAACTATAGTATCAACAATGATAACAACAGCAACAGTGATAATACCGACGATAACAGAGAGGGCGACGAGAATGACAAGGATAACGATGACGACAGCAAAAACAACCAAAGCAACGAAGGTTACAACGACAACCACTACAAAATAAAGCCACCACCACCACCAACAACAAAAATAACAATAGTAATAACAACAACAACAACATAAACAACAACAACAACAATAAATAGTAATAATAACAAAGCAACAACAACAGCATCAGCGACAACAAAAATGATAACAACTACAAACACAACGCTTCCGGTACATTGTTTGAAAATGCTGCGACGTTTATCATATATCATAGTCACTTTTTCCCTCGTGCTTTCTTATTTCAAAGCAAAAGGCTTGCATTTATTATTTTGCGCCAGCAAGATCAAGTCGTTGGGGCGGGCTGGCCCGTTCACACCTCGCTACTTCAGATTTACAATGTTCTATCTGACATTTTTGGTCGTTTTCAGTTACTAAGACCATGAGGTCAGAAATAAATGTTCTATCTGGTCTATCAAAATTGTAAAATTATTCGCATTCGTTATCAAAATATTCAAAGAATTGCATTAAAAAAAGCTTGACATGATGTGAAACTCAAAATCTTCGACGTCAAATTTCTCAAAACTAGGTATTGAGCAGACAAGGCTTTGTAATTCTGAGATAGCAACCTGTAAGACTCGACATTTGATTTCCATTGAAAATACTGACTTAAGGCAGCGTAGGATGTGTGGTCCTATCTATCTATCTATCTATCTATCTATCTATCTATCTATCTATCTATCTATCTATCTATCTATCTATCTATCTATCTATCTATCTATCTATCTATCTATC
>NW_004797830.1:417688-433506 GCF_000002075.1 Aplysia californica
ACAAAAATAAAGATGGGTTATTATAACCGTTTGACATCCTCATCGACATCAGTCTGGAATCACAGTCATCTCCGGTAATCTTCTTGATCTCAGGATTGATAATAAAGGTAGAGCCTAGCTAGGGATATTCATGTTAACTAATTGTGTTTTTGGGGCCGACAGACACAATTTAGTTTCTTCAGGAGGTGGGTTGCTTCGACGCTGCCCTTCCTGGCCAACTTCAACAGGGTGGGGGTATATAATAAATAAATAAACTACATTTCTGTTTCTCTTGGAAGGGCGATTTGGTTTACAATGGCAAACATACAGTCTTTTTAGTTTTTGTTGTCGTGTCTTGCTGAAGGACACGCCCCGGTGACCACACATCTGATCCTCGTGTCACCGACTCTTACTTGACTTTACTCTTGAGTCTAAACTCACTACTCACTTAGGGGGCTCTTGAGGCCTAGAGGTTAAGGTATTCGCCTCTCTTTCAAAGATCCCGGGTTCGAATCCGTGTCGGGAAGGAAAAATATTCTTCTCTCATTTTTTGGGTCTCCTTTCACCTCCTTTCCTGCTCTCTAGCAATGTTCTGTCGTTTGCTTTCGTCTCTACTTTCTACCCCCACCCTGTCCCCTCCTTTTCCCACTTCCCTGCGCTCCTGACTCTTTCTGCAGCCGGTCTACTGCTACTCCTTGGCTCCTTCTTACTGCTGTCTTTCAGTCACACCCCTGATCTTCTGG
The DNA here is from genome assembly GCF_000002075.1 of Aplysia californica. Classification (NCBI taxonomy): domain Eukaryota; kingdom Metazoa; phylum Mollusca; class Gastropoda; order Aplysiida; family Aplysiidae; genus Aplysia; species Aplysia californica. The sequence continues at coordinate 418,411 of NW_004797830.1, forward strand.
AAGGAAAGATCTACACCTGGCCTTCTCGGACATGGGTGAAAAATCTTGGAGGTCCCATGAGCAAGTGGCGCACGTTAAAAATCCCTTGGTGGTGTAAAATCGATAAGAGAAGGCTTCCGCCGCCAACCGGGCAATATACAAAATTTCTTAACTTCTGAAAATGTTTAATGTGTTTTATGCACCGTCATATGGCCTTAGGCAGTTGCTGGTGCCGTAAAACACGTACCCCTCAAAAATACATACTCACTTAGCCACTGGAGCACCCCCCCCCCCCGCACCCCCTCCCGATATAGCATCCCGGCAGAAACGCGGTGACACTCTGTGAAGCGACATCCCCTTGCAGGAATCAAATTGAGCTCATATTATATACTTCCTGCGCTGGTGAACGACCTACCTGCTGCAGCACACATGGCGTTTCTCTAAGTCGCTACTACCTTAGAATTACAACGTTCTATCTGCTCAGTACGGTTCTTCGTTTTGAGAAATCTGACGTCAAAAGTTTTGAGTTTCACAGCATGTCAAACATTTTTTAATCCAATTCTTTGAATACCTTGATAACGACTCCTGAATAATCTTACGATTTTGCTAGAAGAGATAGAGCATAATATGGTTTCTAATCTCTTGGTCTTAGAAACTGATAACCGCCAAAAATGTCAGATAGAATTTTGTAATTCTAAGGTAGCAAAGTGTTGAGGAGAGGTCAAAGTTAACGATGGGTTCACTTTGAAATTCTTTTCAGACTCCCTTTGCCGTGCTTCCTTCCGTGTTGATTTCAGCGGCTCTCAGCTCGTTGCTCTCTCCGACAAGGACAACACTCCCTACCAAGTAAGCGACGGCTTTCTTCTCAACGCTGTGAATCTTTTCAACAACGAAGCTACCCTCTCGTGAGTAATCTACCCTTACTTTTTTTTACCAAAAAAGATTTTTTTAAATGTCACCTGTAGCCTAGTGGTTTAGGGTGTATAACACATTTACTTAAGAACTGGCAGCTGGCCGTCCCGGTTTTCATGATGAAATAATATAGGACGCCATCTTGGTAAAAATCAGGAGCTTGTCAAAATAATGAAATCAATTTCATACGTCATTTTCCCGCCGGTTTGGCATTTTTTATCGGGGTTTTTTTTTTCCCAGCACCTTTAATATCTATCTAATAACACATTTGTGTGTGGATTTTACTGACAAAACTTTGGCGCCAATTTTCTCGCTAACATTAGCCCTGAAACCAGAAGTCCCCCCCCCACACACACACACACGAACATACACATACACACACACACACACACACACACACACACGCGCGCGCGCGCGCGCGCCTCCTTCATATATCTCGACTTCTATTCAAAATGGAAGGGTATTTTCTTAATCAAAAGACAGACAAATGAACAAGCTTTAAGATGATACAATGAACCCCCAAATGCCCAAAAATTGACGAGCGCCTGTTGAAAAAGGTTAAGCTGAATAGTTGTGTGTATATTTTGTAGAGGTTTTTGCTTCTTTTTTTAGCGGGGGGGGGGGGGTATCTTTAGATACAACTTTATGTATTTTGTGATTTGCTATTCAGATGAAAAACTTTGTATTTGTACATGCATGTGATATTTATGCATCAAAAGTGTCCCTTACAGGGAATTGAAAGAAATAAAATGTATACCATACAATGTATGATATTATAGTAAACACCAATATACGCAACTTTTTTTTGTTTTGTCTTTATAGTGTCACCCCTGGAAGCTCCCCATACATCTACAGCTACTATTACGTCTCCAACGAACTGCGCTCACCTGTGGCGATGACTGTCGTGTTCAGACCCAGCGGTGTTCAGGTCGAGTGTTTAGACAGACAGATAGATTGAGGAGATCTGGTGTTATACGAACAGATAGATAGATAGATAGATAGATAGATAGATAGATAGATAGATAGATAGATAGACCAACAAAAGAAGAAATCGAAGGGTAAGGAAAAGAAGTTGGGGGAGAGGGTGTTAAGTAAATAGACTGATGCGAGGAATGCAAGAAAGAATAAGCAGGGGGAAAAGGCAACAGTTTAAAAAATGAAATATAAGAAACTAAAACAGAACAGTTAAAATGAAATAGCATAACAATCATTTTCATTAGTTTTTTTCCAAATCCTCTTTTAAAAATCTGCTATCCCTCCCCCCCCCCCCCCCCCCCCCCTAATCTATTTACAGCAAGGACAGACTTTCGACTTGATCTCAAATTCTTTTGATCAAAACACCCCTGTATGCAGCACTGGCGCTGTGTCAGTTAAAGTCACATACGGTAAGTCCCCTTGATTAGTTTGTCAGTGAACGTCTGTATCATGTGCGTATGTCTGTGTGCTTTGGTGTGTGTGTGTGTGTGTGTGTGTGTGTGTGTGTGTGTGTGTGTGTGTGTGTGTGGGTATGTGTGCGTGTGTGTGTGTGTGTATGTGTATGTGTGTGTTTTGTGTCTGTGTTTTCTTGCATGTATGAATGTGTGCGTGTGTGTGTGTGCGTGTGTGTGTGTGTGTGTGTGTGTGTGTGTGTGTATGTGTGTGTGTGTTTGTGTGTTCGAGATGTATTTTGTGTGTACTATGATTGCGTGATTGTACTTTTATTGTTATATGGAAGTAGTGTATATGTGTTTCATATAAGATTATACTTGTACGAGATACATTATAAAGCGCATAGAACAGGCCGTATAGAGTGGTATGCGCTATATAGATGCAATTGTTATTACCCTAGGGCATTTTGTGTTCCAGTATTTATCTCCGATTTCAACACTATTCATTTTTAATACAACGTGGTGATTTCTTTGAATAGGTTTGGTGTTTCATGGAATTCCTTTTTGTCTTCTTCTCGGTACGCAGCTTCCATCAACAACTTTAACTTTGTGGTCAGTGCCACTGGCAGTTCTGGCACTGTGGATACTTTCAACTTCAACGTCAACGCCTCGGTAAGCGAGCATCATCCTTGCTATAGTCATCATCATCATCATCATCATCATCATCATCATCATCATCATCATCATCATCCTCCTCATCATCATCATCATCAGCAGCAGCAGCAGCAGCATCATCAGTCTGCTGGCATGTTGTAACCCTCGTTTTCGCTGACATGTAAGGTTGTATCAGCCTGCTACAAAATAAATTAAATTGTACGGATATGAGCCTGAAGTAAACAATAATAATAATAATAATAATAATAATAATAATAATAATAATAATAATAATAATAATAATAATAATAATGATGATGATGATATTGTCTTTACAATCAAACCTTATAATTCATTTTGTTTTGTTTTGTTCATTTCCCCTACCAACAGCCCAACAACTTCCTGAGATTCGTGTTCACCTTCGACAACGTGGTCCGCGCCCAGGTCTTTGATATGGGACCCGGTGGAAACAACGCACCTCTCAGTGTCGGCAGCAGGGTCTCTACCGTAGGACTCGGAAGTGAGTACCTTCCTCCATGCAGCTGTCTTGGTGTTGTTCTATTTAACATGTGCATTGCTGTGTTGACGTATGTACTCTGCACTCGCTTGCGTTTTCCAAAACTTGTTCTCTGCCATTTTTGTGCTGGTTTATACGGGACGTTATAGAGTTAAAGAAGTAAAACCAACTTTTCTGTTGTGCATTCCTAAGATAAGAGGAAATATTATGACTTTGTTTAAATATCTCTTAATTAAATGTAAATTTCATCTTGTCCGTGGAAAGGCCTCAGCAGTGAAGGGGTAAACTGGAGCGCTCGTAACCCTCATTGATAATTATATTATTATGAGACGAAAAGACGTGAATGACATCAGAGTCACCCATGCATGTGTGGTGCAGAATACGAAACTAATCACAGACTGATTGATAGCAAGGTCAGCAGGAAACTATGTCGGTATGGTGTCCTCAGGACAGATGTTTTTCATAGGGAAGAAGAAAAAACAACACCTGAGCACCCACCAACCACCCACGTAATGCTCTTTTTTTTCTTTTTTTAAAATTAACAGGAGCTCTGGCGTTCAACACTTGTGGCCTGACGATCGGAGGAGGTCTTGACGGTGTCATCCGCGAGGTAAGACATAAACGTCATATTTTGCCTACGCTCGGAATTGTTTCCTGGAGTGTAATATCTTCAAAATTAAAACTAGATAAGTTTGAGGAGATCTGGTGTTATAAGGATAGATAGATAGATAGATAGATAGATAGATAGATAGATAGATAGATAGATAGATAGAATAAAAGAAAAAGAGTCACAGACAGACAGACAGACACACAGACACACACACTCACACACACACTCAGACAAACAGACAGACAGACAGAAAAACTACTTCGTCATTCTTATTCTCTTGGTTGTTATCTCCCTACAGTTCAACGTTTACGAGGGATGCGGAAACCAATTCAGCAACCTGCTCCAGAACCCATAAAGGAACCCGGCACGTCATTGCGACATCCCGTGCTAGCTGACCCGTGGGCCGCCTTCACTAGAATTCAAATAATTAGTCTAAATTTAACTACAACAGAATTATTTCGAAAAAGAATTAGTTAACCACACTTAATGGACGTTTGACTGTCACAAAAATCACCTCTACCTGACGTCTCCATTGTATGTTTGTTTGTTTTATTCAATACAAGGAATGCTGTTAATCAGCATAGCCTGAAAACACTGGACGGAAAATTAGTTCTTTGTAATTCACGTACGCTTACGTATCAACTGTTGTTTGTGTGAAAGCATTGAGGCCTGTTTGTTCAGTTACAAAAATTATCCCAAATAACATTATTCTTATTCTTTCATGCATATTCTGTTTTGTTTTCGTTTGATTTTTTTAGAATATTATATTTACCTCCATTTCTACAAATCTGATTAATAAAAAAACCCATCAATCACACCTCATGTTTTGTTCTTTCCTGTGTGTTGACCGTGAGAAAAAATGGAGTATTTTGACATATTATCTTCCATTCGAGATTAACTATCTTTATCTTTTTTTTTTCTTTAGTGTTGTTGTTGTCGACCTCGTTGAAGTTGTTGTTGCTGTTGTTGTTGTTGTTGTTGTTTTTGTTGTTGTAGTTGTTACTGTTAATGTTGTCGTTGTTGTAGCTGTTGCTGACGATGGTTGTTGTTGTTTTTGATGTTGTTGTTGTAGCTGTTGCTGGTGATGGTTGCTGTTATTTCCTTTTTGTTGCTGCTGCTATTGGTGTGTTGTCTTGTTATTGAAAATCAACACAGTCCGGCACACAAAACAGCTTGTCTTGAAGAACCACCGTAACCACAGAGAGCTAAATATCTCAGGGAAGACAAGAAAAATTTGGACCCCGCGGGGATTGTCAGTGCGAAGGCTAAGATTTCAACCAAATGTTTCAGAGCGACTGCCATGCTCACTTATTTTCTTGGAAATAGTTTGCACTCTAATCGACCTATTTTAGATCATCTTAGAGGCGGACAGTTTCCCCCCTGAGTGTCGAGGCCAACCCGGGTTGGGGGGGGGGGGTGGAATACAGATTCCCAGTAGAAATGCAAGGCCAATCCCAAAAAAAACAACTTCCCTACAAAGGAATCAACCTTCACGTCTTCTGCATGTACGGCGAGGAGTAGGCCTGGGCAATGAGTTGCTTTAGCAAAATCCGGATATTCTGTTATGAACCGCTTCCGCAAATGGGCTAGAACCACTTCGATGGTTTAAAACCACCTCATCAAATGGGTGCCCCCACTTCGGCAAACGGGTTATTTTAAAGGGAGTTCAAAAGTCTGAGTTCAGATAATGTATCATTCAGAATTATCCGGTCATCCGGATAGATTATTCAGATTTTGCCCACCACAAGAGAGGCGCCAGACCATAAACGCCCGGGATGCAATGTATTGGAAACTTTGTCATGTTTACACTTAAGCTGGTGTTGTATTGGTTATTTTGTTAATCCAGAAATTAACTAGGTCATGCGAAAAATATATGTTCATATATTAAGTTCATAGATCTAGCTGAGAATGTTTCTGAGTGTTCTATGGTATGCAAGGGTTGTGCTAATAAAATATTGTAAAGCGCATAGCGACATACAATGGCCCATGGGAAAAAAATCGCCCTGTAAAGAAACCCCTATCTTTTCAAAGCCTGTCCCTGAGCTATGTTGGCAGTCACTGCAAAAGCAGGTCTAACCGGAAATTGTTGCCGTCGCATATGGAAGGGAAATAATTTGTTATCTGAAGGCATGAGGGGAATCCTTGAGATAAAAAGTCTCTTTCCAGCAAGTTGACCGCAAGCGACGACATCACTTTCATGTTGCTGAAGGTGTTGAACCACATATCGAGTCCCGTTGCTGTGGCCGTTTGTGGGGTCCAGATTTCTCAGCAACATGACAATGCTGTCTTTCCGCAATGTCAGTTAGCGGGGTGGCATACCTGACGGACATAGAGAATTCATAAATTCGGTGTTGTATTGGTGTTCTTTTCTTCCACCGAATCACTGCTCCTGTAAACTTTTTCTTCTCCGGGAAAGGTTTGCATGATCAAGTTGTTGATTCTGTCTACTTCTGTGTTGGTTGGGCAGATGGTGCAGCGGGAAGCCAGCCAGGCAGGATCTGTGTTAGACTGCAAGTTACCGAAGACAATTTATCATCTATCTCGTTTGCTGTTCACTGTGATGCCATCTGGCAGTTTATTGCAAACCCCCCGATTTACGTGCATACGTTGTGTTTATCACCAGTGTTCAGAAGGTAGTTGGAAAAATCAGCAGTCTCACCTGTAAGAAAAACTCTCATGTTTTTTGTCAGTCTGAGCACATTAACATTCTCCCATAGATATGATGATTTCAGAGTTGCTATGACTATCTGTAATCTTGAGCCATGGCTAACTACTCTGATAGTATTTGGCACCAGTCACCTGACATCAACACGGTTAGCTCACCGAAAAGAGAGTAATTCCAACATAATTATATCTTGAAGTGCTCGGTCTACGGCTTCAAAGATGTGTTTGTGGCCCATCGATACTTCATCAATGATGAACAGCTGTGTTTGACATAATATAATGCCACTGGCATCTCGGGGACTCACACTACACATGTACTGTTCGTTCACACAGGGGTATTTTGTATCTGCTATGTCATGTTCTGCCATTTCAGAGCAGAGTTGCTGCAATGTTTGAAATGTAGAAAAGGCAATTTTCTTAAAGGAACGGACAGCCGCAAGAATCAGCTTTATAGCGTGGGTTTTCCCAGTCCCCCCCCCTCCCCGCGCCTATAGGGCATATATCTTGCCGTGCTTCTGTACCACTGACTCTATCACAGCATCATACATAGCTCTTTGTTCTTCAATAAACTTTGGGTACTCTTGACTGACCTTCTCTCTCAGGTTATTTGTGTCAAAATTCAACTCCTCGTGAACAATTCTTGGTTGTTCTCCCTCAACGTGACTATGTTCTGCAGGTGGCAGCTGAAAATCTTGATGTAGATCCAACCCATCATTATCAAGAATGTGCTGAAGTTGTAGTAACACTTGGTTCTCAATCTGCAGATTCAACTCTATGATCTTCTTTCTCATCATGATGTCCCTGCAGAGCTCCAATTTGTGCTTGTGCCAAAATAAGAGAGGATCAGCAAAGCAGCAATATGTGAGAATGATTGTAAAGGCATCTTATCGAAGATTCTTCTTGCATTGATGCATCCTTCTCAGTGTCATCATCGAGCCGTCCAAGTTGTTTGCATGCGTCCGGAAAAGATGGGTAACTTGACCCAAATATTGTCTTTAGATCTTCAGAACTGGTTGCTGGAGGCCTGTGGTGAGGTAAAAGTCGCAAGAAGTGGAGCTCTGCCTGGTGTGGACTGAGCGATACAGCAACCAGTTCTACATTACTCTGGGTTATCTGGGTTTCTCACACTTTGTTTCCTTCTCTACCACTTCTAGTCTTTGTCATTCCAAGTGAAATAGTGAGGAAAATGTGGATAGATTATGTTTCTTGTTGTTGGGTCTTCTGAATTCATATTGAAAAAATCAGTCTATTTTGTTGCTAGGGTTCCTTTACCAATAACTTGCTGAATATCTTTAGGCTTGATCAAATTTGTTGTCGATTTGGAAGGTGACAGGGCAACTTTTCTACCAGTGGGTATTTACAGTGGATTTCAAATGTTCTGGTGTGTCCATTTCTTGAGGGAACCTTGGTTCAATTTTTTTGCGTCTTCTGTGCACACTTCAATTGATGACTTGAAAGATTTTGCGTATGAATTGACATTGTGAAGGCAAGCTTGAAGTTCATTCAAAATGTATGACCATAAAATATCTGACAGACTCAGCCTTTTCTGAATTCCTGAGGCAGAGGCATAAAAAATATGTGCAAACTTTGTTTCAGTTCCAGCAGTGGGAAGAAATTTTCCTACTCGGTGGTACGGCTCGCCCTGGGTTTTGAAGGTTGGATTGAAGCCATGGGCGGCTCGTGGGTCTAAAAAGTTGGCGTACACAATGAACTTAAAGCAGGGTGAAGATAGTCAGGGGCATGGTAAATGAGATGTATTCATCATCCTACATGTTAAGAGAAAAATCTATTTAAAGAGGAAGTCTACCATTCGTTCTTTTGCTGCATCAAAGGGGTTCCTTTTTCTATTGACGAGGTTGAGGACGCTGTCCAAGTTGATCGACATAAACGTCAGTGCGATTTCTAGGATTTTTGCATATTTCTCAAGGGTTTTGTCGAGTTTGTAGTCCTTCAGAGTTGAATAAAGGCCCGGATTATATGACACTGAGCAGGTTTGAATGTTTCATTGCAATATAGGCCTACCACTTCAAATTCTGTTAGTAACTTGATTTTGTGAAAAACAGAGTAGCCGTCTGTTAAACGATCCAAAAGAACGGTAGGAAACGACTTTTGATAGTCCTGAAATTTGGAGGGTCGACAATTGATAGTATTTATTTTGCCTAATTGATTAATTATTATGCAACAAGCCTCCTTTGCGGCAATTTCGATGGTGTTGTGATGTCTGCGTCTCTTGGAAGCTTGTTCCTCAGTAGTCTTACTGTTCTTCGTAGTATATTATATTTTGAAAATACATTTCTATTATTTTAGAAGTATATTTTGCACTAGTACACTACATTAATAGCTTTATTAACTAATATTCCATGGGCCAGTGGAAGCAGCTGCACTTGAGAGCTTCGATTTCTAGGAAAACCAATCGAACCTGAAAAAACAAACAAAAGTAACATAACCCTTTGTAGCAATTCTTAACTGAATCATACTTTTGTAGATTTTACTAGCACCGATGTAAAAAATGTATACAGACCTCACAAACTGGCTTAGCTCGTTATATTTATACTAAGATTATCATCATTAGAAAATACAAGGAGAGCTATTGTTCATGGCCAGATCCGCTACGGAGAGAAAGAGGAAAAGAGAGAGAGAGAGAGAGAGAGAGAGAGAGAGAGAGAGAGAGAGAGAGAGAGAGAGAGAGAGAGAGACCTCGAATAATGTTTCTGATTGTGTCATTTCGCTCGTGTTGGTTTTATTTTGCTGTTGTTGTTTTCGGTTTTTGTTTGTTTGTTTGTTTGTTTGTTTGTTTGTTTGTTTGTTTGTTTATTTTTGTTTGTTTGTTTGGGAGTGAATCATTTACCTTTCTTTCTGTTAATATCTGACTTTTCGTTTCAGAACATCCTTCTATCTCGGAACAGCAAAAAATGCAGACCAAAACGGAGACGTACTTTGGCAAGGGTAAAACGGGGACTGAACTGAGAATAATATTGTAAGCAATAACAGTTTATTATTACTTTTTCATTGTGAATGGCATAGTTACCTTGGAACTGCTGCAGGAGAACAGCGAGCAGTATTTTACCATCTAATTTCTTTGTTACATGTGAACCTGGGGTAACCGTTTGATGTGTTTCGAAGACAGCTGGACCAGACCTGTTACATTTTGTCTTCACTCTTAAAAATCAGAGCTCAGCCAAATTACACTCAAGTTCATGATTTTTCGGCAAATTTCAAACATGTGATTTTTACACAAGAATATACATGCTAATCCTAAATATTTCCCTTACATATTAATTCATGCATTTTAAAACTTTCTTCTTTTAATCAGTTCCAACTTAGGGATCAGCAGTCCCTGCAATTCGAGTTCGTCTTCCTAGGGAAGAAACTCAAACCATACTGAACTTTTTTTAACTACCTATACATAAGTTTCCTTCCCTTATGATATCCCTGGATTTCCCAGAAATAAGTTAGTGCTTGACCTTTCGGGCAGAGTCGTAGCAGCCCAGTTTATCAATTATCTAAATGATTAAATATAGATCTAGTTACAATCAGCCAATTCAAAACATAGGTTCCCAACTGAGGATTGGGTGTATTTTAGATGTTTTCTTTTTAATAAAAACTTTTGAAGACGCTAACATACTAAGGGCAATAACTCGAAAACCAAGCGTCTATTACAATGGATGTGTGATACTCGGGTGTTTGCAAGTAAATAGGCCGACACCCAGGTAGCGTATACTGTAGTAACAAATGCAGCACTGGCGAACATTTCCTATCTTTTCAGATGCATACGCAAGAGTCGTGATGAAATCATGTCCTCTTTAAATGAGGACATCGAAGAAACTGACATTTTTCAGCCCCCTGGCCAATTTTTATCGAATTTCTAACTCTTCATATTTAAAAAAATATATAATTATTCATACCTTCATGTTTATTCGCGACGCCTTTTATGTTTAATTTAAAGCACTTTTCTTCGGTGATTTTACTGAGAAAAGATTGACCAAAAGGAAAAATAAGAAATGAAAACTTGCAGTTTGCAAGGATTCTTAACCTTTGGATGTCACCAAACTTTGGCAGCCATTTTCTGGCTAGTCTTATCTGACACCAGGCGACCCTCACCTCATTCACTTGCAAGCATGTCGAAATTCCTATTCAAGATAGATTGACATTCTATCAGCAACAGCAAGACAGATTAGCAAGCTTAAGATTATATCACTTACTTCATATAAGACCAAAATCTGACGAGCGCTTGATTCCACCGTGCCGTGACACAATATTATGCATTGACTTGACAGTTCCGGACTCGTGCGTACACCGAGCTGTAAAGAGACTCCAGGTTTTGTTGGCGGGGGGTTGTTTGTTCGTCCTTTTTGTGGTGAATTGTAGAATATACAGTACATGTACATTGAAGGGGCTGGTTGATTCTTTTCTACGTGTCCACTGGCCCACGCAGAGCTTTAATGTATAAGAGAGATGGAGAGAGATAAGGAGAGAGAGAGAGAGAGAGAGAGAGAGAGAGAGAGAGAGAGAGAGAGAGAGAGAGAGAGAGAAGGACACAAACAGGAGGGCGGGGAGAGAGCTGGAGGGCGGGGAGAGAGCTGGAGACACTATTGTTTCAACAGTTGGGGGGGGGGGGGGGTAAGCTAAGCCATCGGCTCCATTTAAGTCTTGAAACTGCCCCGTCTGTACTGACATTCCAGTGAAGATTCGTCATCAAATTACACTTCTGTCAACGGCGTGGATTTGCGTCGCTATGCCAGTGAACAAGTACATGTACGTGATAGGTGGCAGGTTGGCTGGCACGTCTCGTTTCATTTCTGTCTGGCTCCATGTTTTTAATTAAATTTTGACTTAATTTCTTTGCATATTGTTGCTTCCTCAGTTACATCTAGAGAAAAAATATGTAACGACGCCTACTCCATGAAACTAAGGAGTTAATTCTTTCTTTACAGTAGTTAACTTCTCCTGCTGGTAAAATGGTATTGTAGTGTTCCTGATTTCTTAGAATTGTATGCAATACGAGGAGTACAGGGAGGCACTGGCGCAAGTCCTACTGTTTTCTCTTTCCATCGGTCTCAATTCATAGCTTGTTCTATTTTGTCTTTTAATATTATACTCATCACATACTGTGGTGCTGTGATACAGGGAAGGGAAAGAAGGACAGCAGTACATTCCTGGATACCTGGAGGTGTCTTCTCTAGCTCAGAGGTTGATGTGCAAGAAAGACCCGCCAGTGCTAAGGTCGCTATAGCTACTGTTATACAGCCTGTCATGCTAGTGCTAGTCTATGCCTTGATATTACCGGTCCAAGCTGTTCTTAGACCACTCTTGGCCCTAGGTCATATGTGTAGTTAGAAAAAAAGTGTTTGACTTCAACATTCTTTTCTGTCCAGAATCATCCTTCCAATGAGATTACTACCGAATAGAGAAGAAGGCACGATTCCACAGCATGATGGACGTTTCTCTTGTGTACTCGTAAATTAATGAACGGAGAGCTCCTTTTTTCTTCTTGATTTTAGGCAAATGGAAATAGTAGGCAGGCGAGAAGGGGCAATTCTGCCGTAGCTAATTTTTAACTTGACTGTGTCAAATATGATCTCAGTTCGAAACTCGAATGGTGCATACTTCTATATTTGAGTGGTTTTGTGGCGGGTTCAGATAACTTGTGGTTATTGCTATGACTGATGAGACCAATTCTGAAAGAGAAGAGTTTACAACATTTTGAGGTTATAACTTATAGTCCCAATTTCTCACAATGCTTTTGAGAAAATATCAATTCAGTTTTGCATGCTGAATTATTCATCAGCAAGCAAGGATAGCAGCGTCATCTGCAAAGAACAGTTCACAAACATGCCTCATGCTAGTGTTTTGTCTTTGCCTGCAGCCTGTGGGCGAACAAAGTCGTGTAAAAAGCTTTATTCTGATCTAAGCACTTTTCTTGGATCTGTCTGGGTGCAAAGATCATGTTTGTTGTGCCCTTTTCAGTGAGAAGCTACACTGGCTTTCAGGAAAGGCTTCAATTGAAGAGAGATGCTTCAACAGGCGATTAAGGAGATTTCGAACCAGGATCTTACTGGCGATAGACCAAATGTGAAGCGTGCTGACGAAATGAGTTACTTCTCGCAATCCACAAACGGAAATATTGGCCAAAAGTCCACATTATAGGGTCCAATTAGTAGATTTCTATTGATGCCACATTCTTTTTGTATAACGTGTCGTTTATTATTCTACACTTATAAATTGTAAAAACTTCACCCAGTAGCGTGATATATCTATTTCCATAAGGCTTGGATCCGAGAAGTAACTCATTTTGTCAGCATGCTTCACAAATGGTTATACTTCTGTGACGTTCGAAAGATTGCCTACCACCTTCGTTTTTATACAGTTGAATATTGACTACTTACGTCTGTTTTCCTGGGAAATATTTCTATATTCCAGCATTTGACAGAATAGTTCTCCCAGTGCCTCAACAAGAAGGTCTCCACGAAAAGCAAAGATGTCTACTGGAATAGACTCAGCGCCAGGGACCTTACTGAAGGACATGACATATAGCACTTCTGGTTTCTGTACTCGCTCGGGGACAACCCAGGAAGCTGTTCAGGGGGATTTGTGAGAGGGATTCAAGTGATTCAGATTTGATACTTGATGGCTGGTTTAGAACACTCTCAAAGTATTCGGCCCATCTTTTCATAGTTGCATGCTTTTCTCTGATATGCTTGGATTCATCCTGGTCAAGAGGGGGTGAAGTCCCAAACAAGATGAACCATTGATGCAGCCTGGGCTCTCGTACAATTTTTGAGTATTGCAATGTACATGTATTTATATCTGCCCACTGCTGAATTTCTCTAACACTACATTCAAACCAGTCATTTTTACATAATTTATTCTGAAGAGACATCCTTAGCGACACCTTATTGCATTTCGTTTTGACTTGGATTTAGTATGACTGGCTGAGAAATGCACTAGCTCTCTGTTTTCTTGAATGAGACCCTGCAAATGTATACATCTTTTATTGCGCCTTTAAGTAAAGCCACGCTGCTTTCAATGTCATCAGGGTTGAACGAGAACTTATTCCATTTGGCCTTTAAATCTGTTTCGAGGGTTTTTTGAAAAGCTTTTTTATTTTAAGTAATTTGTGTCAAGTCTTTTGGGATGTGATTTGCCTCGAAGACGCCTTTTCCGACATAGTCTCACGCTGATTTGGTCCACAATCAGTCTGTGAGAAGTTCCACATTCTGCTCCCCACATGTATGGATGACTCAGATGTCATTCATGTCTTTTCATATAATAATAATATTCTCAATGAGACACATGTGCTCAGTGTTTTGAGTAGAGATGATGATTTACATTTTACTGGTTCATGAAAGCTGTGGTAGTGATAAATAGATTATTATCTGCACATTTGTGTAACAAACGAAGACCATTGATATCCCATGAGCCTATACCATTATTTACCAATGGCACCAGCACAAACATTAGAGTCCGAGCGTACTCTGACGTTAAAATCACCAATCAAAACAGCCTATTAAAAGCTAGATATCTAGGACATATCATAGGCCGGCTACAAAGTCACAACAGAATTTATCTTTAACATCATCTGAGCTGGCCATCATAGGGGCATAGGCGCTCACAAATGTTTCTTATTTATTGGGTCAAACTAAAGAGACGTCTGTGAGCCATGAGTCTGTTATATAAACACGTAGGGAGCTACTTGGCTTCTCACCGCAAAGCCAGTAGAATGGATAAATAAGAGCAGGTGCTTGACGTGCGCGAAAATGATTAGGTTATAGTGAGAAATAGGCACAAGCATCAGATTCGCTCTCTCCCCTGGCACAATGTCGTCTTTGGTGGCAAGATGATCAGGTTCGTTCGTAAGTCCAGGAGGATGTCAGAATGCCATCCACACTGATTGGAAGGCTGCCAAGAGGTACCACGAGAAACTCGCAGTCCCAGAAAACTAATACGGGGGGCCTTCTGGGGAATCGGATCGGGTCTGGTCGGTTTGCTAGCCAGATTGAGGGCGCAAAGCGGCAGTCGTGGCCCAAGCAGATTGTTCGGTTGTTTTCAGGCAACGAGTCGAGCGATCGACCCAACCCGACCCGACCCGGCTCGATCCTATCCGTTATGGGCACCCGGATAGGGCCCGGGCCAAGAACAGCACCTCGGTGATTAAATACACGCCGTAAGCAGTATCCAGGTCAGTATAACGATATATTGCCACCCGTTGTAGTTGCTTACCGTTGGTCTGATGCCACCATCTTTAAAGCTGTGTGTGTATGCGTGTGTGTATGTGTGTGTGTGTGTGTGTGTGTGTGTGTGTGTGTGTGTGTGTATACAACTTTGTATAAGTATATATACGATTTATATATAGATGGATTATACACTCACACACACACACACACAGACACACA
>NW_004797830.1:433806-435113 GCF_000002075.1 Aplysia californica
ACACACACACACACACACAGACACACACAAGAGGGAAGTGGTTAGTGGTAATTTGTACAAGTGATTGCTTTGGACCGGTGATCATTTAGAGCATGTTCGACTGCATTCCTTTAGGGTGTTACTGACACACGTATAGCAAAATATTTAAAGGCAGTCAAAATACATGTACGGTAATAAATTATAATTTGTCTCAGGACGTGTGATACATTTTTACATTGATGCCATCATCAGCGGCAGGGATATATCTGAAAGTGTGTGAAACATTTAATTTTTTTTGTTTATGCAGAAAGACGAAGTCTCGAGGCTACTGTGTAAAATTCAACAAATGAGACAGTGTGCAAGGGCGAAACAAAAGTACCAGACAAGGAAGACACGGTCAAATCGGCCAGTGGGTCGCCCCCATTGGTAGAACAAGCGAAGCTCCTGTCGTAAGTTCATGTTCACGTCCTTTGTTAAAACCCTATCTGTACGCTTGGTGTGATTTTGTACCCCGAGGGTTGTATTTTTAACATTTTAGAGTACTTCCCTTTGAAACTTTCAGTATTCCTCAAAAAATCATTTTGACAGATTGCTAAACAAAGCAAATTGCTATTGGTAAAGTATCTTTTCGACCAGGGGTCACATTTCAAAATGACCTTTTTTCACCTGGTGTGTCATTAAGTGTCCCCACTCTCCAAAGAGGAAATACACTCTTTTTTTTCTTCCCTTGCCCATTACCTTAGGGACACATGGCGTTCGTTACATGGTGAGGAAAAAGAGGAAATACACTCAATTATGCTTATCCGTATCTAACGGGTTAACAGACGACCCCAACATAATAATATCGTTTGTATCCAGCACTAGTAATCGCTGCATCCAAATTTTTCAACATCTGAGTTTTTGTTCGGCATTGTTCGCGCTCTGGCAGTTGAGCTGGAGACAGCTGAAGGCCTTATCATCCTTTATAATTTTATGTTGAGACTGATTGTTGTTAGCAGGTCTGACACTGACACACACTACATCACTCGGCAGTTGAATAAGTACCGACACTTTTCTTTTGAAGATCACTCGGCACCTTGTAACTTTTTTATAATCGAATCTAACCGCGCACTGGCTAAAACATGGAAAATTCGTAAATTATCAAACCAAGATCTACTGGTGGAAAGGATGAATCTATATAAATTATGTATACATCAGTCGCATGGCTCTCGTTGGGGAATCTATTCATACGGATTGCCTGGGTTCGAACCTAGCTGGCGTCAAATTTTGTGAGAATGAGAGAGTTTTAGTTTAGTATGGGGTTTTACGGCTCTCGCAACTGCATAAGG
>NW_004797830.1:436157-439547 GCF_000002075.1 Aplysia californica
ATATTATCTCACTTTGTTTTTGAGAAATGGACATGTTTGTAAGTCAGAAAAAAGAAGAAAAAAACAACAACTTTGATTTAAATCTATGCTAAAACTTTGTGGAAGGCTTAAAAATGCTTGTATCTCTTCAAAATTTAGGAAGCTTGATGATAACATCGACACCTCTCGTCTGATTTGTATCGTAGAAACAAAGATGAACTCATCAAATCTGCTGAACACAGCTCTCTCTACCAGTTTGTCATTCATCGAATTGACTCTGATTCTATTGTTCATTATTAAGGAAATCGTCATATATCCCACACACGCTTTGTTTACACTTTAACTTTGACCCTGGAAGTCCATTGTGAGGATTTGAGGAAGAGATTTTTTGATTAAGTATGACTGTATGTATGTATAGTATAAGGTTTTACAGCGCTCGCAACTGCTAAGGTCATATGAGCGCGGGAAACACAAGTTGTTCACCTCTGCGAAAGTTCACTTCACGACTGGCTAAGTAATTTACTTTAAAATGCTAAAAAGTATGACTAACCCTACCAACTAGGACTAAAATTGTTGCTTTTTTGTTGGCGTTTGTAAGTTGCTTTATTTTAAAAAACCCTTCCCTTTCAGAAATCAAACTCAAGTCCTCTTTTTACGACGGCAAAGAGGCTGAATTGTACACCACAAACTCTAGTAGTCTTATTTAGCATGTGAGCATGAGTAAAGAAAGCACAAGATGAAGATGAACCCATAAATATAACATCTAAGTACAACATGCACAAACAAATGGGCAATTAGCCAAGAAATAGTGAAGAGATGGTTGAAAAAAGAAACACACCAGTGGTAAATACTAAAGATGCTGACAATGAAAACTTGACTTTGAGGTAAGAGAAGAATGAAGCACTTTGAAATACAATGGGCATTTTAGAGCAGATGAAAAGTAAGACATGTATGTATGTAGTATAGGGTTTTACGGCGCTCGCAACTGCTAAGGTCATATGAGCGCGCGAAACACAAGTTGTTTACTTTCGCAAATGTTCGCAGCACGATTGGTCAACTAATTTACTTTAAAATGCTAAAATGTTAAAATATTAAAATTCAGTGTAAATATATTTGTGATTTAAAACAACTCTTATAGGTAACAATAAAAAATTTTAATGGTACGTTTTCATTTTCTTTTTACAACTTGCCATAAAGGCCAATGGCCTTTATAAAATTCAAAATTCTGCTGGGAACAACGACGGAAAAGATATCTTGCAATTTCTTGCATTTATAAAATTTCCTTCGGATCTCTCCAAAGTCCAGACATTCGGTTAAGATGTGTCTAATGGTAAAATCTGTGTCGCATCCGACACAGAACGGCTTCTCATCTCCGTGTAGGAGGTATTTGTGGGTCAGGGCCGTGTGTCCGATGCGCAATCGAGTATAAATGACTTCGTCTCTTCTGGAGAGGTCCGAAGAGTTTCGCTGTTTTAGTTTGGGTTTTATTTCGTATAGTTTATTATTTTTCTGGTTTTCCCAGTGGCTCTCTCACAGACTGGAAAAAGTAAGACAGGTAGCAGGCAGAAATAGCAGTGGGAAAGAACAGAAGGACCCCCAAGAAGCACCCCACAAACACCCGCGATGAAAAGAGAATAAACATGAATACCTTACCAATAAAACATACAACAAAAAAAGACCAGTAAGATTCCACACTATTAATTTATTAAATACATGTTATATTTCAGCTTGATGTACAAAGGGAGATTTGGCGCAGTTTCAATCTTGTACAAAGTCAAAATAAATATGTTCTAAAGCGTCAATAACGTCGGGTTGGAGCTATATCAAAACTCAGGTTTTAATCTAATGGGCCAAAAACTTGGGATTGGAGCTAGGTCAAGATACAAGTTCTAAAGGGCCAATAATGTGGGGTTGGAGCTGAGTCAAATATTGCAACTTTTACTAAATCAAGATGCTAGATCTAAAGGGTCAACAACGTGGGATTGGAACTAATATAAGATAAAAGTTCTAAAAGGTCAACAATGTGGGGCTGGAACTAAGTCAGAATAATAATAGTACTAAAGTAGATCATTTCTATAGCGCCCACTCCCGTGTGAACACAGCTCTAGGCGCTTTACATAATGCATGTCTGACAATAATCACGCACGTACGCACACACACTCAGCACACACACACACACACTCAACACACACACACACACACACACACACACACACACACACACACACACACACACACACGCACACACACACACACACACACGCACACACACACACACACACACACACACACGTACTTGCTTATCACACGCGTACGCCTACACATCGTTTCGAAATGAACACATACAATTACATAAAATAATATAAACAATGCATTCACAGAATACGTAAATGGATACATAGTCAATTACATAACATTGTACTGAACTTGAATCTACTGACATAAAATGATAGGTCTTTAAAGATATTTTAAATATAGACTCAGATGTTGTATGTCTCAAGGGTTGGGGAAGAGAATTCCAAACAAACTGATAGAGCAAGGTGGACAAACGATCTTTCTTCTAATTTTTTACCTCCTTTTCTAGGAACTCTTAAAAGATGCTGACAGTCTAATCTAAGTGGTCTAGGTGAAACATAAATATGGATGAGATTGACACATTTATGACAAAATATTGCAATTTTATACAGGTTCTAAAGGGTGAATAACGTGGGGTTGGAGCTAGGTCAATACATGAGTTCTAAAGGGTCAACAACGTGGGGTTGGAGCTAAGTCAAGATACAACTTTTAAAAGGCTAATAATTTGGGGTTGAAACTAAGTCCAGACACAAGTCCTAAATTATCAGCAAGGTTGGGTTGGAGCTAAGTCGAGATACAAGTTCTATCAAAAGGGTCAATAATGTGGGGTTGGAGCAAAGTCAAATATTACAACTTTTACTAAATCAAGATGCTAGTTCTAAAGGGTAAACAACGTGGGGTTTGGGCTAAATCATGATACGGGTTCTCCAGAGTCAACAACGTGGGGTTTGGGCTAAATCATGATACGGGTTCTCCTGAGTCAACAACGTGGGGTTGGAGCTAAGTCAAAATACAGGCACTAAAGGGTCAACAATGTGGGGGGTTGGAACTAAGTCAGAATAATAATAGTACTAAAGTAGATCATTTCTATAGCGCCCATTCCCGTGTGAACACAGCTCTAGACGCTTTACATTATGCATGTCTGACAATAATCATGCATGCACGCAGACACACGCATACAAACACACATACACACATATACACACACACAAACACGCACACAAACACACGGGCACACATGTGCACACACGAACGCCAAACACTCAAAACGCACGCGCACGCACGCACACACGCACACACGCACACACGCACACACCTACTTGCTTATCACATCGT
>NW_004797830.1:444647-450596 GCF_000002075.1 Aplysia californica
GACACTGAAGTAAATATTGTCGATTGTTCCCGTTTGAATTACGTCATTTACGAGCAACATTCGTAGGTCTATTTTCAGGAACCATTGGACAGGTCCAGTAACGGTTTTGCGTGAAGCCTAAAGGTAAAAATGAAACTTCAAAAGTAGTAAAAGGCAGTAGGCCAAAATGCAAAAACCACATTTATGATTTAAAGCAAGAGCCACCAGGGCAAATATTTAAAATGTTCTAGATCTAGTGACATTGAATAATATAAGGCAAAGATCCTGAAGCAGCCAATATCATAAAACAGCTTTTATTTGAATTACGTTTATAATTTATTTTTTTAAATTATGTTTATCTCTTGTAGGAATATTTGTAGGACCCATTAAAAATAATATCCTAGTTAGAGATTAATTTCTAAGCCAATAGTGTTTCAAAACATCTTTTAACCCTGTCCGTAGGCCCTGGGGTCATTTTTTATCCCTGGGGTTGTATTCTTCGCATTTTAGAATACTTTTAGTGCGAAGATCACTTTGAGACTTTCAGTATTTCTTTTAAAAAATCATTTTGACAGACTGCCATGCGTACGGATCGGATCAACGAGTAAATCTCCTCTTTGGAAAGTGGTGGCACAGAGTATGGAAACGAGAGTAAAGCTGACGTACGAATAGGATAAAAACAATTACCTACTGAGACTGATCACCATTCATCACTTCTCGTCTTTTAACACACAGGCGAAATAGACTGTCCTCCAGTTTCACAGACGGTCCCTCCAGAATCGTATTGATAAAAGAAAAAATGAAATATTCTCACACACCAATGAATATTTTTTAAGTTATATGAAAATATGTTAGATCATTTCTTAAGAAGTCAGTGAGTGGAATTGCAAGAAATAGTATTTCAAAGACAATTACCTTCTTGGGCTGCCAATCATGCATCACTTCGTATTTGCGATCTTCCGGTCACAAAGGTGGTGCTGTCCTGTCCTACTGGTGGTATCAGAACACCTACCACAGGATGGTCAAAAGCCAAAGTAACAGCTGGTAGTGTTTGATCCACTTGAGTATACATTTTATAACACCACTGATACAACTCTGACAGTGCAACACCAACAAGCTGCACAGAACAATCCAGTATACAAAATTCACTTCAACAGCTCTTCCCAGCCTGTTCTACTCCTGCCATCCAATTCTTCTTGAAAAGACTACTCCTGCCGTCCCACTCGCCGCCCCCCCCCAAAAAAAGAAAAACCTCCACTGCCCCCCCAATCCCCTCCCGCCATGGCCATGGCAATACTATCTACAAACTCCTCTGAACCTAGCCTATCCAACTAGCTCCCTATCAACCTATTTTACAGGGCCACAGCAGTGTAAGTTGGGGTCTTTTAAAGGGGAAGGAGGTGACAGAAGTAGAATAGGGTGGGAAGAGCTGCCTAATGATTTTAAGCTTGAGTGTCGGAAGAGAATTTTGCATAATAGCTTGTTCTTTGCAGCTTGGTGCTGCACTGCAATTACTGTTTCAATGATGCTATAAAATGTATCCTCAAAAATGGATTAAACAAACACGGCCAGCTGTTTATTTGACCTACCTTATGTGGTAGACTTACTGATAACACCAGCTGTTATTATATTTTGGCCGAAAAGTCCGATGAGTGACATTAATCTGAGAAAAAAACATTCAAAGTAAAATCAGTTTGAATTATTAAATTTTGAGTTTAAGCACATCCATGTTGGAGTATCTAAATTATTTAATATGTGATTATTTAAAATATTAACTAGTAAAAAATTATAGCATGTGACACAGAAAAGAAGTTTTGTTCTTCAAGGAAAGGTCATCACCCTATAGTGTGTCCACCTTTTCATCATTTTAAAATTGTGGTACTAGTATTCCTATGCTGGTGTGAAAAGAAAGACATGACCATTACAGGCTGAAAAATAAGTACAACTTTCAAATGTCACTCAAGCAAACATTATCAATTGTTCCCGTTTGAATTGCGTCATTTACGAGCAACATTCGTAGGTCTATTTTCAGGAAAAAAATTTCCATGGACAGGTCAAGTGACAGTTTTGAGTGAAGCCTAAAGGTAAAAATGAAGCTTTAAAGTTGACCTAGCATTAGGTATTCTAATTATATTTAAACGTCTAAATAGGTCTAGACAACTTTCAAAGACAAATACCTTCTGGGCTGATCATCCTACACTTCTTGTTTCTCAATACAGTGGATATGGACCATCGTCTGGTCCTGAAGGCCATCAACCAGTGCTGTAGGCAGTCCTGGTAATGAAAACAATGTGTTAATGATTGATTGATGATTGAGTACAATGTGTCAAAGATTGATTGAATAATTGAGTCAGTGTGTCAAAAAAAAATGCTCCAAAACCTCGTGTTTTTTCTAGTATCACAGGATAAAAGCATCCATACTGGTGTCGATAAAGAAATATTTCGTTGTATTTAGTTTCAAAGGAAATTTGTATTGTATAGTATAAGGTTTTACTGCGCTCGCTTTCAAAGGAAAGTATACTTCCCTATACTGGCAGGAAAGTAGTAAAAGGCAAGTTACAAATACGACACATGCAGGTTTTTGAGAAAGGCCAAAATGCAAAAATCACGTTTACGATTTAAAGCAAGAGCCACCAGACCAAATAAATGTTAAAAATGTTATAGTGACATTGAGTCACATGTCAAAAATTTTGAAGCAACCAATATCATAAAACAGGTTTAGTTTGAATTACATTTATATTAGGAAATTAGTGTTTAGCTCCTAGAAATATTTGTAGGATTAATACCCATTAAACAATGTAATTGGAGATAAATGTCTCAGTCAATAGTGTTCCAAAACATCTTTTAAAAATAATTACCATATGAGACGGATCATCACTCATTATTTCCCGTCTTTCTACACAGGTGAAATAGACAGTCTTACAGTGATGCAGGCGACCCTTCCATCCTGTCTTGATTCTCCTGTCGAGCTAGCAGTTCTCTGGACCTTTGCACGGTCTTCCTGAGCTGTAGAAGATCCTGGTAAACATGCGTAAAAAAAACAAAATCCTCTTACGTCAGTTAATAGTTTCAGAGAATTTGAAATTCCCTTTATTGCCTAGTACTTATCAATAAGACAAATTAATTCTTATGAAAAGTGCTCACTTTCAATGTGTTGTATTTTAAGTGTGAGAGCTTTTTTTACACCCTCAACACTTAGGTTGTAGATTTCCGACATTTCAAGTTGTATCCTGCTTCATCGATGGGTGTTCTAATTTTTTAGTCCTTATGAGTTAAAATAATGTCCTGGCATGGAACTTAAGTCTTAAGTGAATAGTGTTGCAAGACATATCAAAGACAAATACCTTCTGATGCTGATCATCATTTATCCCTTCTCGTATCCATCGGTCCTCCAGTTCCACAGGCGGTCCCTCCAGAATCATACTGATGAAATAAAAGAAATTTTCTAATGTAACAATGAATATTTTTTATGTTATTACATTAAAAATATGTTACATAATTTTTTAAAGAAGTCAGTAAGTAGAATTGCAAGAAATATTTCAAAGACATTTACCTTCTCAAGCTGCCCATCATTCATCACTTCGCATTTACAGTCTCCCAGCCCAATAGGTGGTCCCACAGGCTGTCCTGTCCTACTGGTGGTATCAGAACATCTACCACAAGATGGTTAAAAGCCAAAGGAACAGTTGGCATTGTTTGTTTGAACCACTTGAGTATACATTTTTACAACACCACTGAAACAGTTCTGACAGTGGAACACCAACAAGCTGCAAAGAACAATCCAGTATACAAAAGTCACTCCAACACTGAAGTTAAAAATAGGCAAGCAGCTCTTCCCAGCCTGTTCTAGTCCTGACACCCCTTTCCCCCTGAAAAGACTCAACCTACCCCTGCCCCCCCCCCCCTAAAAAAAAATCCTACACTGCCCCCTCAACTCCCTCCCGCCATGGCCATGGCAATACTATCTACAAAATCCTACTCTGATCCTAGCCTCTCCGCCTAGCTCCCTATAAACCTACACTTACAGCTCCACAGCAGTGTAGGTAGGGGTCTTTTAAAGGGGGAAAAGGGTGACAGAATTAGAATTAGGTGGAAAGAGCTGCCTAATGATTTTAAGCTTGAGTGTTGGAAGAGAATTTTGCATAATAGCTTGTTCTTTGCAGCCAGTTCGTGCTGCACTGCCATTACTGTTTCAGTGATGCTGTAAAATGTAGCCGCAAAATTGATCAAACAAACACGACCAGCTGTTTATTTGACCTTCTACCTTTTGGGGTAGACTTATTGATGACCCCAGCACCTTATAACCGAAAAGTCCGATGAGTGACAGTAATCTGAGATATATAAAAAAATTCAAAGTTAAATCAGTTTGAATTATTAAATTCTGAGTTGAAGCACATTTTGTTGGAACATCTGAATTATTTGATACGTGATTATATAAAATCAGCACATTCTATTTACATGAGCTAAGTTATAAAAAAATGCAGCACGTGAAAGAAATAAAATTTTGTTCAAGGAAATATTTAAACCTTACGTTGTGTGCACCTTTAAATCATTTACAAATATTACGGTACTGGTATACCTATGCTGGTGTGAAAAGAAAGACATGACAATTACGGGCTGAATTAAAAAAAGTACTACCTTGAAATAACACTGAAGCAAACATCTTCAATTGTTTCCGTTTGAATTACGTCAATTACAAGCAAAATTTGTTGGTCTTTTTTCATAAGCTATTAGACAGGTCCAGGGGAAGCTTTTGGGAGAAATCTAAACGTAAAAATGGAACTTTCAAGTTGACCGTAGCATTGGGTTTTCTAATTGTTTTTAAACGCCTAAATAGGCTAAGTCATCTTTCAAAGACAAATACCTTCTAGGGATGATCATCCTACACTTCTTGTTTCTCGATACAGTTGATATGGACAATCTTCTGGTTTTGAAGGCAATCAACCAGTGCTGTTGGCAGTCCTGGTGATCAAAACAAAGTTTCAAAGCTTGATTGATTGATTACAAGGTGTCAAAGATTGATTGAATTTTTGAGTACGTGTTCTACGTCAGTGTCAATGTGTTAAAGAAAATCCAACATCTCGTGTTTTATTTAGTATTATAGGGTAAAAACATTCAAGAGACTGGTGTGGATAATGAAAATTCTTGTACATCTATTTCGTTTTATTTAGTTTCAAAGGATAAAAGTATTCCCTATACTGGCAGAAAAGTAGTCAAAGGCAGGAGGCCAAAATGCAAAAATCACATTTATGATTTAAAGCAAGAGCCACCAGGGCAAATATTTAAAATGTTCTAGATCTAGTGACATTGAATAATATAAGGCAAAGATTCTGAAGCAACCAATATCATAAAACAATTATGTGAATTACATTTATAATAAGAAATTAATGTTTATCTCTTAGGAATATTTGTAGGACCCATTAAATAATGTCCTGATTGGAGATTAATGTCTCAGCCAATAGTATTCCAAAATATCTTTTAAAAACAATTACCTACTGAGACTGATCGTCATTCATCCCTTCCCGTCTTTCAACAAGAGGCAAAACAGACAGTCCTCCAGTCAGGTAGGCGGCTCTCCAGCCCTGTCTCATCCTCCGGCCCTGGGGAAGAGGCGTAAAACAAAAATCCTCTTACGTCAATAGTTTTTTTTTAATTTGAAATTTCCTGTTTTGACTAGCACTTATTAATAAGACAGATTAATGCTTATGAAAAGTGTTCACTTTAAATTTGTTATGTTTTTTTGTGGGAGTCGTTTACACAATTTAGATCACTTAGGGTGTACATTTCCGACATTTCAAGTTGAACCCTACCTCATCGATGGGTATGTCCCCCGGACCTGAGGCCAGACCTCCACTCCTCCAGTCTTACAGATAATCCTCCCGGTTTGTAGGCGGTCCTAGTAAAGAGAACATGTCAGAAAATTATCTGACATCTATACAGTTTAATATTTAAAAAATATTCAAGATATAG
>NW_004797830.1:454375-456044 GCF_000002075.1 Aplysia californica
TCAGTATTTGGAAAGAAAACAAAACACTTTAGTCAGAAAAAAACCCCAAAAATATCATCTCTGTAACTTTCAACTGTAGATCGATAGATCTAGATCTAGAAGAAAGAAAAACGAATTAAAAAAAAAAAAGACACCTGGACCTCTGATGCTGGCACATCACTAAAACCAGGGACCCCTGCCAAACACGAAATATTAGCAGACATGAAAACAACTTTCCATGGATTGAAAAATTGAACATGCTCAAGGAACAAAATCCCTTACCCATTATAACCATTAACCAAGATTTTCTAGCAAGGAAAATAACCAACTTGTTACTTAAATGAGACTTATTATGGTGATTACTTCCCTTAAGTCACATGACGGGGCGTTAAATAATTGATTGTTTGGTGAAAACTATTTTTAAAAACGTGGAAACACGCGAAGAATCCAAAATTATGCAAATGTTGCAGAATTACTCGAAAAAGGCGGCCGCGCCGCCTAATCCGACGGGGACAGGTAGGAGTAGGGTTCGGGTTGGGTCAAGGTTAGGGTTAGATCTAGGTCTCTTCTTTATGCGTTTTTTTGGGTGGTCGGTCGTTACGGACATTCTCCCATTTTTGTACCTGTTTTACAGCGCTCACAACTGCATACGGTTAAATGAGTGCGCGGAACACATTTTCCATTTCCTAGGAATTAATTTTCAATTTTTCCTGGGTGGCGGCCGAAGCCTACTCTCATCGACTTTGGACCTCCAAGGGATCTTTAACGTGTGCAACTTGAACACAGGACCGAGATTTTTTGCCCTTATTCGAAAAGGCTATGGGTTAGATCTTACCTACCCTAAGATCAGAGGTGTGGATGAAAGACAGTTGCGTCGTTTCTAAGAATTTAATATCTGTTTTTAACCTCCATTTGGTACCCCATTCCTTCTTCCTTTAATTAAAAATTCCCCAAGTCTCTCTGCATGTTTGTTTTCTTGTCTGCCATTTTCGTTAAATTAAACCTTATACGTCTATTTAAATACACTTTACTAGAAAACATTTATCAAAGACACAAAAAATATAAATTTGTAGTTTCCGTGGACTCTCAAGCTCTATAAGTCACGAAACTTTGGCATCTTTGTTCTGTACCTTGTGCTTTGACGTCATTTCATTGTTTGCGATCTTTAACCGTAAGTTTTTAAATCCAAAAATTGACTTACAAAATACCGGCCCATTTTCCTAAATTCCTTTCTTCCCGTCTCTAGAGTCAGGTGCTTATACAATTGAGTCTTCTATGTACGGCAATGCACCCTTTGGTTCATTTTGAATTTCCAGTATAGAAGTAAATGAAGTACTATTTCGGCTAACGTTTGCTTCAAATTAGGAACTACAAACATTGTTATTTGTCTTGTTTTGTTTGCGGTGTTAAAAATGTTATATTTTAATTATTCCTTATTATTACAATTATTTTATTTTTATTATTTTTAATGTGTGCTTAACAGGTAGCATGCAGTGTTGAACAGGGGAGGGCTGTGTTATGAAAAATATAACTAGAAAATGTATTCTCCCAATCAGCGTGCAAAAGCCTTGCACTATATACCCACTCATGCAGCACACCACACCCTTTTAAAGCTAGATACAATCTGTATCTTCTGAAACCTTAATGTGTAAGCTAAACGTGTGTGTGTTTGTTTGTGTGTGTGTGTGTG
>NW_004797830.1:457603-459559 GCF_000002075.1 Aplysia californica
AAAGGCGAACTCCTTAACCTCTAGGCCACGAGAGCCCCTCAATCAGGTCTGTACGGATTAATTTATAATTTTATGATTTAATGAGGGCCAGCAAAATAAATATTTCAGTCTTGGTCTTTTGTCATTGAATTGTCTGCAGAGGGGAAAAAAGAGATTTGTGTGTGTGTGGAGAGGGGAGGGGGGAGGGTCAATGTGCATTAATTGAGACCTTGGGGTTGGGGAGGGGGTGTTTAAGTGTGATTGTGTGAGTACAAGATATGGACAAATAACTCCCTATTATACATTTTTAGTTGATTGCTCTAATCAATGAATGCAACCTTGTGTGTGTGTGTGTGTGTGTGTGTGTGTGTGTGTGTGTGTGTGTATGTGTGTATGTGTGTATGTGTGTATGTATGTATGTATGTATGTATGAAAACTAATATTCATTATGTATACACACACTAACGGACAGAAACACACACAAACACACACACATACACGCAAGCGCACACACCTGTACACATGTACACGACTAAAAAAAACACAAACCCTCTCACACACACACATACATACACACAAACGCACAAACGCACAAGCACGCGTACAGGTATAGACACATGTTCACACACCCTTCCATCAGGGGCGGCTCGCGGGGCTAAAAAGTGGGCGTGCACAATTAATTAAGCTATCACAGACTGAAGATAGTCAAGGGCATAGTAAATGGGGCGGTGTATAGTTTTAGGATCTTTGGGTTGGTGAGGGAGGAGCTCGTGCTTTTATTTTCATTCTGTTTGCTTGTTGCTTTGATTTCTAGAACTAAATCTGTTGGTAAACTAAACATCAATTTCGTTCATCCTGCATTAGAACTGAACACTCAAGTAATAACTTTCACCACTCAACAGCAAAACATTCAAAGGCACAACTCATAGGACGGTGACTTAAGTATGTCGCGTTCACCTCTCTCAGGTTCACGGTCACAGAGTCACTTAAAATAGCCTAGTGGCAAGACAATGAACCAATCAAAATTCACTTGAGCACTCTGCTGGATTGCTCCGGGGCTCACATAATTTTGGCATAGAATAGTGTACAGTATATTATTTAGTCTGCCTACTGTGGGCTAGGTTTTGACTCTATTTGGCAGGAGCACATTTGAGATGTGCCGACTTATCAATATCAATGTACCGCCAAACTCGCTACGAGCGTCGTCATCGCTTGAGTTATCCCAAAGAGCGATTTATAGGTCAGGTTACTACTGTTGAATCTCCTATTACGTTTAGTTAGAGCGCGTAGACTTTGGCAAGGCATAGTACATGTAAATGTTTTACGGGACCTTATTTTGATATAATATTTGGCTAGTGTTTGTTTCTGCCGTCTTTTATTTTATTATTGTGGGTGCTTTACGTAAATGAACAATACAAATTTTGGGCGGCACTGCACGACCGTGCTCTATGGACGAACCGCGCCTGACATCCATACATATGTAAACATACACAAATATACACACATACACACACACAAACGCACACAAACACACATACACACACAATCACAAACACTTGTAAACACACATACACACTTTATTACACCCGGACCCAGTATCTTTTAAGCAAACGTGACCTGCGCTGAATCCTGGTGTACGCTGGCTTTTGTTACTCTGCTGAAATTGGAAACCTTTTCATTCTGCTTTGAAACCATACACATGCAACAGAAAGTAGAAAGGGGGGGGAGCGATGCACGACTGTGATAATTTTTTTACAAGGCAACATCAAGGCTTGGTTGGGTTGTCAACCTCTGCCATGCTGTCTGTCATGCTGTCTGTCATGCTTTTTATACAGTGGCTGAGAACTATAGGACGGAAGAATGTAGCGTTCACGGTCTGATTGTGGTTTGTTTTATAATGCGGCAATCGGGATATGAGACAACGTTGAGAGAGAGAGAGAGAGAGAGAGAGAGAGAGAGAGAGAGAGAGAGAGAGAG
>NW_004797830.1:461173-463791 GCF_000002075.1 Aplysia californica
GAAGAAGAAGAAGAACAAGAAGAAGAAGAAGAAGAACAACAACAACAACAACAACAACAACAACAACAACAACAACAACATACTTCCACTGAACAACCTAGGAGAGCCTTGGAATAGGCGGTGAAGGGGTTAATAGTTCACGCTACCCAACTACATGTACAATGTACATATTTTGTTATGTTACTGGTGAACGCGTGTTATCAGCAATCTCTCCTGACATTGATCACTTCGCAGCAACATCTGCCGTAAGGTACCTTATCACAAGCCGGAACAGTTTTTGTGTGAGGCAGGCTAAGGGTTAAAAATCCTTTTTTTTTTCCAGGAAGTGTTTTATCTCATTTCACGAAACGATAAATACCGGTATTTATTTGTAGTCTGTGCGAAGCGGCCTCCTTTCTTTCAGTTTGTACCCTGATAGAGGACAGCCCGGATGCTTTGTGATATGTCTTGTTACTTCAGGATCTCGATCTAGGTATGCTTGTGTTCGTAGTGGACAGCTCGTGTGCGAAATTCCAATTTGTTATTTTTCCGTTCGGCTATTGAACAACGTCTCGGCTAGTTTCGGCCCTAAATGTGCTTGCACTTATGCATTTAATTCCAGTGTGTGTGTGTGTGTGTGTGTGTGTGTGTGTGTGTGTGTGTGTGTGTGTGCGTGTGTGTGTGTGGGTGTGAAATAACAGAGCTTGTGGCTTTACTTTTCCTACGGTTATGGAACATGTCTCCGACGATAAAGTGAGTGAATAGAAGGTAAGAGTGGCTGTGCCTTCATATCGCGTTTTTGTTTTCTCTGTGTGTTATGTTTTACCTTTTCTACAGACATTGTATGGCTACAACTACTTCTTTCTTTCGAGTGACAGTTCTCCTTCACAAAATAAAACAAACCCAACACGCAAACAAAAATTAAATATAGGCATACAAAATCTTCCATAAAGCAACAACAAGTAGGTCAACACTGTTATATTAAACTATTAGACACGTTTTTTAAAATGTTCTAGAAGAGCAATCCGAAAAGTATACGAAGAAAAACAAGACGCAAACAAAAAAAAGTTAAAGTATAAAAGGAAATAAACAAAGTAGGCAAAATATACAAATAAATAAGCTCTAAATATACAAATAAATAAGCTCTAAATATACAAGTACATGAGCTCTAAATATACAAGTAATGAGCTCTAATTACTATAAAAAAAATAAACACAGAAAGAATTCAAGGCAACCGAAGAAATGAGTAAACAAAGTAGCAAACATACAAAGAAGCAAACCAATAAACACGCAAAATAAGACAAAAAAGCTGCCAATTGAAAAATGTTAGTGACCAAGCTGAGGAATGATAGAACTGTCCACATTTTGGACTAGTTTCGTGTTTGTAATTTGTAAAGTGTTTTACGGCGCTCGCAACTGCATAAGGTCATATGAGCGCGCGGGACACACCTAATATTTTCAGTTGGTAGGAAATTTTGAATTTTTGCCCGGGTGGCGGCCGAAGCCAACTCTTATCGATTTTAGACCACCAAGGGATCTTTAACGTGCGCAACTTGCACTCGGGCCCTCCGAGATTTTTAGCCCTTGTCCGAGAAGGCTAGGTGTAGATCTTTCCTATCAGAAGATCAGGGGTGCGGCAGAAAGACAACAGTAAGGAGGAGCCAAGGAGTAGCAGTAGAAAGGCTACAGAAAGAGTCAGGAGCCCAGAGGAGGGGGGCAAAGGAGGTGAGGGGATGGGGGTAGAAAGTGGAAATGAAAGCAGACAACAGAACATTGCTAGAGAGCAGGAAAGGAAGTGAAAGGAGACAATTTTTGAGAAGAAAATGTTTCGGTCGCTACCCGGATTCGAACCAGGGACCTTTGAATGAGAGGCCAACACCTTAACCTCTAGGCCACGAGAGCCCCCCAGTTTCGTGTTCGTTTGTTCGTTTGTTTTGTTTGTTTGTTTGTTTGTTTGTTTTGTTTATTCATGTCCTGGACGAATCACTAACTCTATATAATCTTACCAGCCCTAAGTATGTGGTAGGGGTAAACACTGTGGTCAACACCATCAAGTCATTTAGAGGTAGGACCTTCGAATCCAATATCCATTTCCGATAAGACCAAAAGAAATTTTGATAGAGAATTTTGAAAATTCCCGGAGCGTCCAACGAGAGATTCGAACCTGCGTCATACCCAGGCTCGTTCAGCATGGCACCGAGTGACCTATAACCACGCCCAAATCAGTCCCCGTCTCGCAGGATCATAATTAATTATTACAGTCGAAATCGAGACGACAAACTATTGCCGAGGAGAGAAGGGGCCGAATCCGACAGGTTGCCGACTTGCGCAGTGTCATTCTAATGAGAGAGGGAACTGGGATGTAACCGTATGTATAGGGTATTGTCTTATACAGGTGACCGTTAGAGTAGGTTCAACTGTGCCACAAGAATGGCCAGGGTGTTGTTTAAGGCAATACAGAACTACGTGCCATAATAAGGCGAACCTATGTTATATATATGTCTTTTAATATTTGTTTTTCGTAGCGCCAGATAACCGTTATTTCATTCATTCATTCATTCATTCATTCATTCTCCTTCTCCTTCTCCTTCTCCTTCTCCTTCTCCTTCTCCCTCTCCCTCTCCCTCTCCCTCTCCCTC
>NW_004797830.1:464621-466844 GCF_000002075.1 Aplysia californica
CTTTCGGGGGTGCTTTCGTGGTCTGGAGGAATGGTGTTCGCCTCTCATTCAATAGGTCCCAGGTTCGCAACTTGACAGCGACGGAAAATTTTCATCTGTTAAAATTCCCTCCTTCCACCTCCTTTCCTGTTCTCTTACCATATTCTGTCGTCTGCTTTCGGCTTCACTTTCTGCTCCCTCCTCCTTTTCTTCCCCACCCCATTTTGGGCTTATTACTCTTTCTCTAGCCTTTCTTCCGCTATGCAATGGCTCCTTACTGCTGTCATTCAGCCACACCTCTGAGCTTAGAATAGGTAAGATGTAACACCTAGCCTTCCAGGATAAGAGCGAAAAAATCTCGGAGGTCCCGGGTGCAAGTAGCGAGCTGTGGATTTTCCTAAGACAATGTGACTACTTTGTGAAGAAAAGAGCGTCATATTTTTCGTGTGTAAAAAATCCCACATGCACTTCTAATCCGTGAAGCCTCATATGATGTAATGCCCTCAAGGATTAACTCGTTTTTTGTAAGTGTTTACGGCGCTCGCAACTGCATACGGTCACATGAGTGCACGGGACGCACTAAACATTTTCAGCTGGTAGGAAATTTGAAATTTTGCCCGTGTGACGGCCGAAGCCTACACATCAATTTTGGACCACCAAGAGATCTTTAGTGTGCGCAACTTGCACACGGGACCGATTAACTCTTAGTTCTTCCGAGATATTTTATGGTGTCTTTTTAGCGCTTTATTTTCTGCATGCTAACTTAAAAGATTTCCTGAGGTCTGCTCAGAATAGAATAATGAGGTAGGGATTCTGAAAACCAGCACTCCTACGACATATCCAGATCAGTCAAGTTGAGTCGTTCTGAGGTTAGAAAACAGACTCTCGAATTTTCACTTTTGACAGCTTGGGCGTCTGGTATTTTATCCTGCCATTTAAAGCCTAGAATTCTTCTGAAACATTTCAGGTGAAAATGATTTATTAAGCTTCTTAGCATGGCTTTGGTGCACTGCCCAGGTCGCAGCATTGTACAGATTAGAAGGGGTTGTGAGCACAGCAACATTGCTGACGATCGACTTTCTCTCTGTGCGAATACCTCAGCAGTCCCAAACCTTACTCAGAATCTTCCAAATGATGCACATTCTCATTCATGCGTGAAACTATTTCTGCTTCGAAGCAGACATTTGAAGACAATATACTGCCAATATATTTTATATGACGTTTTCAACATTGTTAGTGTTTCGTAATGTATTTTGATTTCTAGAGGGGCAGTCTCCGTATGACCAGAGATAGACTCAAAGAAAACTTCTGTATTTGCTGTACTTATTGCGAGACCTTTCAGCACCCCTACTGATCGCGGTAATCTTTATAGGCAGATGAAGTGAGCTTTCTGAAAGGAGCATTTTCTAGCCCCTTCCCCAAGTAGGGCGAGCTGCGGTACTGTCCTAAATAGGCTGCTCAGAAACCTTGGGTGCCTACCAGCCGTTCCTTCACATCAACTCAGTATTAAATCTTCTTCCTCTTCACTGCGTTCCCCTGCTAGATCCCAAGGTAGTCAACTGTTGGTTCTTCAGCCTGCAATGCAGCTGGTTTTTACGTTATGCCTCCCCCCTCCCTTGCCTTCACATATCCACATTCTGATTCCTAAGCTACTATATTTTTTAAGGTACCATGTTTTTAAATTGTGACTAGAGTATCATCATCATCATCATCATCATCATCATCATCATCGTCATCATCATCATCATCATCATCCTCATCATCATCATCATCATCATCATCATCATCATCATCATCATCATCATCATTGAAGAAAGAGTAAGAATGTTGAGTCATTCTCAGTTAATAAAGAAAACAAAAACCGCCAAAAAACCAAAACTGGGGTTTAGTAAAATGGCTCATGAAGGCTTCTACTGGAATAAATCACTTGTTTAGTTATCATGCGACCGGGGCATGACTCAGGTTTAGAAGTGTTGAGAAATCAATTAATGCTGGCGTACCACATTATCTTTTTAGACATAAGCCAGGGCTGACACGTCGCAAAGTCGAGAGGATTTCCCTCGGCTGACAAGCTGAAGAGTGGTTAATTGCTCAAAGGTGGGATAGACAAGGACAATCTTTGAGGCGACATCAAACCGTCAAATGCACGATAAGGAGAGAGAAAGGACTATGGGGGTGGGGGTGGGAGTGCACAGAGAGAGAGAGAGAGAGAGAGAGAGAGAGAGAGAGAGAGAGAGAGAGAGA
>NW_004797830.1:469662-482633 GCF_000002075.1 Aplysia californica
ATAATGATAATGATAATAACAATAATAAGGATAAGAATATAATAATTCTTATTCTTATTCTTATTCTTCTTATTATTATGCAAATTGGCTTTTCTGATTGGTGAATGTAAGTTTGAAGTGTGCCTCAACTTTGCCTTTGGTCTTCTGCTGGTCAGACAAATTGTGTCCGCTACGTCCTTAAAGAATTAAACTTATTTTTTGGTTGTTGTTTTTTTCTTCCTAGTGTGTTTCCCAAGACCTGACTGTTATCCTGCAGTAGAACACTAACGACACGGCAGGGGGCAACTGGGTTATTAGTCATATGACCCCCATGGCCTCAACCCTTGATAACCTGACCCAGCTGCTTGACCCTGACCTTTCTGACGTCGTGAAGGCGCTCAGACATCGGTACTGTGAGCGGCAGTACTACGTGAGTCGAGGAGTTTGGACAATTATTTGATTTGTTAAAATTATCCTTTCTGTTTAGAGTACGAACAGCTAGTGTTGGGGAAAGAGGAGACTGAAACAGGGTTAGGATGGGGGCTGTTTCTGCTGTCTTGCTGTGTGTATATATACCGAGAGTGAGAGCGAGAGGGGGGGGGGCGAGAAAGAAAGAGAAAGAGAGAAGGAGAGAGAGAAAGAGAGAGGGAGGAAAGAAAGAAAGAGAAAGAGAGAGAAGGGGGAGTTCCCTCATTAAGAAAACGATATCTGGGTTCCCAATTAATTAAGAAAACAATGTCTGGGATCCCCATTAAATAAGGAAGCGATGTCTGGGGTCCCCATTTAAGAAAAACGATATCTTATAATCCTCTCGTTGCACCACTTTTATTCCACAGACGGGCCTCGGCGATGCTATTATTGCCGTGAACCCCAACAAGACCAATGTCCAAGTGATACCAGAGAACTCTCCTCAGGTAATCGATTACTGACCTAACCAACAAATACTCAAGAACAATGTGACTTAGGGCTGAGCCTGAAAAGGCACAATTTCAAAGTGATGAAGAAAGTGTTTAATGAATGGAAGTCTTTTGAATGGGGTTTTTTCCCTACTTTGATAATCATGCAAGATAGAAAAGAGGATACGATTTTATTTACTTGCAAGAGGGCATATTGACGATGAGGTATGCGACTCTGTCGTCTGCCAGACCATCTGATCGAAATTATTTATTTATTTGTCTGTCTATCTCTCCCACACTTCCTCTTTTCTTCTCTCTTTCTCTCTGTTCTCCCTCTCTCTCCCCCTCTCCCCCTCTCTCCCTTTCGCTCTTTCTCTCTCTCCCTCTCTCTACTGCTCTCTCACAAACACATTCTCTTCCCGTCTCTCCCATCTCCCTTCCCCCTTTCCATCTGCAGGTAGGTCAACAGTACAGCAAAAGGAAACCGCCCAAGAGCCAGCTCCCACCCCATGTGTACTCTCTAACCCACCAAGTCTACAAAGGCCTCACCAACGCCACATCCACCGTACCTAGAAGTATTCTTGTCGCCGGTGCTTCCGGTTCCGGTAAGGGGACGTAACATCTCTTTGATCTTAGTAAGAGATTTACGGCACTTGCAGCACAATAAGGTCATGTAAATGCCGAAGATTAATGGTGTTACAAGAGAGTAACAGACACAAAAAAGAAGGAGGAGAGATCAGGACGATAGCATGATGTTTGGTAGGAAAGAAAGACCTAAACACACCACAACACCCACCAACTACCCACTCGTAACATCTCTATTGTAGCATCTCTGTCGGGATACCCGTATGGTGATGTGACATCTCTGTTGGTGATGGTATCCACTGAATTTCAAAGAGCCCGGCAGGTTGTGGGCAATTGTAATTGTTAATGTTTTTTAGCCTAAACCGACACATTTTAGATAGTTTGGGAGGTGGGTTGCTGCCACCCTGCTCGTCAAGGCCAACCTGCGCTCCTTAGAATACATCATCCCAGCAGATAGATTAAGTTACTTCATTAACAAAACAACAAAAACAAAACAAAAAAATTCCCCAATGGAGAATCGAAGTGATGTATTCTCTGGGCAACAACGAAGAGCTTACTCTCTACACTCCAGGCGCCTGTCTAATGAGATCAGTGGAGTTGAGTCATTTTTAACAATAACATTGATGTATGCTGGCGATTGCATTTTAGTTTAACGTCATATATTAGAGACCAAAAAAAGGAGCATTGCCTAAAAAATAATAAGCCTGAATTCTAGATTATATTTTTATTGCAGATTCTTAATCTGTGATCTCGGTTGCATGTGCTCATGAAATATTTTGTCAAAATTAGAACATTTGAACAGCGTGCAGGGGGTTTGTGTTGTCGACTTGAGTCTGTATTGAAGTTTGTTAGGTCTGAAAATCTGTCGCCCTACTAGACGCCATCACTTGGTCCACAGTATCATACTGGGCTAGCAGTACAAATCCTACTTCGATTTAAATCTGGAACTTTCTTGAAGCTGATATGTGTACTTAATTAAATCATTCCTTGCTGATAGACTTATCCAGACCCAGATGGAGGAAACCCTATCTTCAAAATCAGTACTTGAGGAAGGACTCCCACAGGGTTCTTCTACCAGCTGCACCTTATTCCTTGTCTTGCTCAATGATGTTTCAGATGTTCTCAAAACAGAAACAGACCTTTTCGCTGATGACCTGGTCCTCTGGCACACTGGAAACTCTACAACAATAAGCAGACAAAGACTACGAGATGATCTAAATTCCCTAGGAACATATTGCCGTTTCTGGAAGATGAAAGTAAATCACGAAAAAAAAACTGTCTACTCTGTTTTTACGAGAAGCTATAACCTTGCAAATGCAGCAATCCTTTTAAAATAGATGGTACAAACTTTAAAAAGGAGAATAACCCAGTGTATCTTGGAGTACAACTTGACAGTAAGCTCAACCTGAAACAACACACCAACAACCTTAGGAAGAAGGTTATGAGGAGGCTTAATCTCATCAAACGACTAGCCAGTACCAACTGAGGATCAGACAAGAACACATTGAGAGGCCTCTATTTACGATATACTAGGGTTGCTTTTTATTATAATCTTGTTCTACAAGACATTTGCAGTAAATCTACAAAGAACTCAATGGACACCATCCAAAACCAAGCTCTCCATCTTATCTCTGGCGGAATGAGATCCTCACCGACAGCGGCCTCTGAAACCCACACAAATATTGAGCCATTAGAAACTTGAAGAAAACGGACAGCTTTAGAAATATATGAAAGATCTAAAAGGCTAGAAAATAGCCATCCAAATAGAATTCTTGTTGACAAAAGGAAGTCTAATCAAAGACTAAAAAATACAAAATCTGTACTTGACACTGCCCTCAATCTCCAAGAAAAACATCACCTCCCTGAAAGACGAGAACCACTGGAAAGAGTTCCCTCAACTCTCCCACAACATCTCACCATAGCAACGCCAGAAATTAGGAAAACACTTTTGTACAAGAGCAATAAAAACACATATCCTGTGGCATTAAAATATTCTGCACTTGAAACAATTGATTCCTATCCACCAACATGGATCCACTCTTAAACTGATGGATCTGCCTTTAAGGCAAAAATCAGCGCTGGATGGGTCAGTGATCAACTTGCCCAGTGGGATAAAAAAAGAAGTCTTTAATACCAGTGGGTCCTTCTGCTCCAATTTCATTGCCGAACAACAGGCTATCACCAACACAGCAAACTACATCAATTACTTGTTTGACACTAACCCATTCGCTACCGCAAACATTGTTATCTTTACAGACAGCCTCTCAACACTAAAGACACTTGCGAGTGGGACTGATGTGAACAAAGATATATCGCACTTGATTTGGAGTCTACATAGTTTGATAAGTTGGCACCAAGTCAGAGTAGTCCTACAATGGATTCCTGCCCACACTGGGATACCGGGAAATTAAAGAGCTAATGCTCTAGCGAAGAAAGGAGCTAGCCTCCCTCAGCATGAAATTCCTACTGATTACACAACCTGCTGCCAAATGATCAAGTAAAACCTAAAGGAAGACAGGATGAATGATTGGGCCACAGGTACGACAGGAAGGATGATGTATGGCCACATGAATAAACCACTGGTCAAAGATCCAATCAATGAGTTGAAGAGGGGATATCAATCCATAATCTTCCAACTTAGAACACATCATGTACCCCTCAACCAACATCTCAACCGAATTGGAGTAAAGCAGTCTGCTGCCTGCCCACTATGTGACTACCCCTCAGAGACAGTGGAACATAATCTGTTCTTCAGTAGAAAACTAACTGATTTAAGGGGATGTTTTCTTCCCAAGCTACCCCACACATCTAACTGCCTCTACTCCTAAAGACAACAATTAGAACAGACACGCAGCTATTACAGAATGGCAACATGCAGAAGAGTTAACGCTCAAATGCTACTGGATCGCTAACAACAGCAACAACATCTGTGTACTTGGCTTCGACCCTCTCTGTCAAAGCCAACCCGTGCTCAGTGGGATAGAAAATCCCAGCAGATAAAGATACTCCATTATCAAAAAAAAAATGTTTTAAAATTCTCTAGGCGGAGGAGAAAGAGGAGGGTGAGGAGTTGGAGGGAGGAAGCAGAGAAGGAGAACGAGTATAAAGATTTGAAAAAGGAGGAAGGTGTGAAACGGAAGTAGAAGGTGAGAAGGAAGAGAAGAAAGATGTAACGGAGGAGGAGGAGAAATAGGACGACGATGACGACACCAACGACGACAACAAACGACAACACCATCACGCCCAGCACTAAACAAGCAATAATCACAACCACAACTACAACGGCGAATCCATTCGCTTCACAGTTGGTCCGCCCAGCACTCACCGGACAAAACTGTATCGTTGTTTCAACTGTGACGATTGGTGTCTTCCTGTTCGATAAAGTATCACGGCTTGATCTGCATCTCTAGCACAGTTCGTTATCAAACCACTTATTGATTGCCTCTCCATGTTGCTCGTCCGCTATGACAAGGCTGGCTAGATTACTCTATAACTCGTTCATTTTTAGGATTTGAACCAGATATGTCCGTTTCGTTTTTCTATTTTCTTTCCTTTTTGTAAGCATGTGTCTCCTCTCAACCAGAGCTCTGAAATCTGACTAAGCAATGCGGTTTAAAAGCGCCCATTTGTTTTAAGTTGTAAACACAAAGAAGAAATACAGACACCTTGCAATATTCATTGACTCTATAAAAATGTTTTATCTAAAACTATTATACCGCGTCACTCTGGCCCGAGAAAAGTTAAATTGGCCTTTTCTTTACACAGATAAAATATGTCCAAACAGAAATAAGCACTTAGACTGAATATTGATGATGGAGAAGAGGCGGGGTCTAGAAGATCATGAGGGGTCAAATGAATGCGAAATAAAAGCATAGCCCATGGTACAATATATTTGACGACTATTTCACGATGCTCACAGATAACTTATGAAACAAACAGTTCAGTCTAAAAAACGTTTTTGTTCTCCACAGGTAAAACAGAAGTATGCCAGATGGTCTTGGCTCAATTCTTCCGGGAGTCACATGTCTCCAGATCTGATCCGCTCCCCCGACTGCTGATGAAGGTGAGACAAACCCTGGCACTTCTTATTAGTTAACCCTAAACGTACGTCGTGTTATACAATCGTATCCATACGACGTGGGGGAACTCTGTGACCCGACTTCCCAAAGAGGAAACGTACTCGTTAAACCGATCTGTATGCTTTGCACAGTTGTCTGTGTGGGTGGTTGGCGGGTGCTCTGGTGTGGTTTGCTCCTTCTTTCCTATCAAACATCTATCATCCTTATCTCCCCTTCTTCTTTTTTATGTTTGTTACTCTCTTATAACACCTCTAATCTTCTGGCGCTCATATGACCTTATGCAGTTGCGAGCGCCGTAAAACCTCTACTAAAACAAACAAAGTTGTCTGTCGAAATGATTTTTTGAGAAATACTGACAATTTCAAAGAGATCTTTGTACTAGAAGTATTCTAAAATTAGAAAAATGCAACCTCGGGGGTACAAAATGACCCCAGGGCGTACGGATAGGGTTAAGAAAGCAAAAACGTGGACTGGATCTAATTTATGCTACTTGATATCAGAAACCAACGTTATGGGTTCGGATTGGTTTCATAGTCGAAAATGTCGAGAGGGTATTTATTAAAGTCATAATCACAAATGAAGAGCGTATCAGCTATTATAAAGTAGATAGGATATTTGTTTAATTCTATTTTGTACTCGAGGATTAGACGCCATCTTCTTGCGTCTTGACTGGACTTGATGTCAAATTGACTTGTCTGCCTAGATAACTATGCTATGTGTAATATATCGAAATAAGATATCTTTTGTAATTTCCCGTTTCATTAAGTCGTTCAGCTTTAAAGAACTACCGGATCCCTTTGCAAGTCAGTTTTGTACATTGGTGATGCTTTCTGTATATTGTCATGACACCTTATCCCTGATAATATCACAATGTCCTACTGTGAGTCCTTCTTTCTCTTCTTTCTTTCTTTCTTTTATCCTCTCTCTTGTACCATCTAGGATGTCGAGGGGAGAAAAAGCTTTCGATCTCTGGCAAGCTTGATGGTCTGACTGGGTGGGGTGTTGTGGATGTTCAGGGTATCCCCCACATTCTCGATCCAGGTCTTATTTGATCTTCCTCTTGCCTTATACCCTGATATTCGTTTGTAGTACGCTTTACTGGCAAGCTGGTGAGGTGCCATACGTACCAGATGTCCAAACCACCTGATTTTTGCCTCCTATTTAACGTCTATGGGGCGTTTTTCATTTCTATATATTTACATGAGTTGCACCAGTGGAATAAGACTTACGAATCCCAAACGATGTTTATTACATCATACTGTACTGTAGGGAGTGCCGTTAGCTCAGTTCGTATCACACTGCACAACGCCTGTGATTAGCATGGCCAGAATCCGTTGCGGGACGATCTTCAACTTTCGATGTAACATGAAGTCTCTTTGTTGTCCACTTTATGAAACCAGGCCTGGGGAAGTGGGCATTGTAACAGATCCCAAATATCTCAAAGTAACAAAATAGGTTTAGAAAGGCAGTAAAAGATAGAATACATGTCTACCAATGTAGGCAGGTTCATTTAATAAACTGCCCATGTTTTTGTGTTGGAATATTGTATTCTACTGTGACAAGATCTTAGTAGCCTGCATTTTCAATCATCTTAATTAAGCGTCAAAAACTCACAGTCCTAACAATCATTGCAGGGTATGTGGCTACTCAGTCGGCTCACATCAGTGAAGGACATCAAGAACAGCAACTCCAGCCTCTCATCCCAGGTGGTGACCTTGTACTTTGGACGGGATGGTACCTTGAAAACAGGCCAGTAGACATATTGCACATTCATTTTAGTGATCAATTCCACCTTCTTTCGCCCTTCTTTTCTTCATAATAATATTCTGCACTTTCTCTCTTTTTGTGTGTTTTGTTTCGCCCTTCTTTTCTCTTCTTTACCATTATTTCGTCTTATTTTTACCTTTTCTTACTTCTCAACTGTCACAGTCTTTTTCCTTCGTTTCTCTCTTTATTTCTACCTACCCTTGTTCGTTTCGGTTATCTTTTTTTCTCGTCCAACTTGCTGCTTGATCTCACCCACACTAATGATTTGGTGTCTGTCTATTAATAATTTGTATCTCCGCCCAGACGCCTGTGTGTCAATCTTGATAAATTCGACGAATAACGACGTCAATCTACCATTTCATCAAACAAAGCTACTTCCTCTGCACTGGCGCGTAATCGTCATTACTGCTTGACAAGAGAGTCAAGAGCTAGGTCACCGTCTTAAATGAAGCCAGTCGCGTGGTTATGTTCTAGTGTGCATGTTGTTGTTGAACGCTTACAATGTATTCATTAGAAGGTTCCTGAATAACGGGACGTTCCAACCTAAACGCATTTTACTTTGCCCTGATTAGAAGATTTGTGCGTGTGTGTGTTGGGGGGGGCACACCTTGTGTGTATGTGTACATGTGTGTGTGTGTGTGTGTGTGTGTGTGTGTGTGTGTGTGTGTGTGTTTGTGGTTGTTTGTGCGCTTAATATGTGTTTTTGAGCAAATGGAGAATGCATTAGATTTACAGTTTAATCAATTGTTTTGGTGATGAAGTTCCTCAGCAAATATTTTTGCTCTTCTCCCCCCGCCCCCAGAAAAAAACATATAATATACATATCTTTTTAACAGCCCAGTTCAGCTCTTACCTGTTCAACTCCCGTCATGTGATTCCACACGTAGTGGGCAGGGACCTACCCAACTGTCTGTATGACGTCACTGCGGGACTTCGAGACAACCGATCTGGTACTCCTGTACTAGACAGACTGGGTGTAAGGTCGGTAAATAACGTTTCTCTGACCTCCGAGAAAAGAAACTGATCGCGTCGTACGAAGTCGTCAACATTCTCTCTCTCTCTCTCTCTCTCTCTCTCTCTCTCTCTCTCTCTCTCTCTCTCTCTCTCTCTCTCTCTCTCTCTCTTTCTCTCTCTCCCTCGCTCTCTATCTATCTATCTATCTATCTAGCTAGCTATCACACACACACACTCACACAATCACACACACAGACACACACACACACACACACACACACACACATACACACACATACACATACACCCTCGCACACACACACACTCACAAATAGTTATTGTATGTTATTTTTGCATGCACATAGGTGTCCGCATTGCTCTTCATCAGTAAAATCGCTGTTTTAAGAATGTAGCCTCCTCTCGGAATCATCCTCTCAATTTATCGTGGGATCATTCTCACTCTGGAAAGTAGGCTCCTCTTAAAGCCATCCTATCATTGGATTGTAGTCTCCTCTCGGAATCATCCTCTCAATTTATCGTGGGATCATCCCCATTCTGGAATGTAGGCTCCTCGTGGAGCCATCCTATCATTGGAATGTAGGCTCCTCATGGAGCCATTCTATCATTAGAATGAAGGCTCCTCTTGGAATCAACTTCTTTTTGGAACGTAGATTCAACGTGTATTCACAATATTCTTTTGAAAAGTGGGCTCCTCTTGAATATAATCCTGTTTTTGAAAGGTGAGTTCTTCTAAGAATCATCTTCTTTTTTGTAACGTAGGATGCTCTACGGACCCTTGTCTTTTTGTTAAGAAGGCTCATCTAGTAATCACCTTCAATTTGTAATGTAAGTTCCTCTTGGAATAATATCCTTTATGGAACGTAGGCTCCTCCAGGAATCAAATAAGTTTTGGAATGAAGTCACCTCGTTCAAGAAATCATACTGAAGCTCCTCCGTCCCGCTTTCCGACCTGCGTCTTGCTAGTTAATGTTTTTCTTATGCAGACGCTAAAAAGACTTGCCTGGAAGGAAGCTGAAAAAGTGATGGTTATCCACACGTAAATACATTTCAGGATGTTTAATTATAAAAGATTGTTTGTTATACTCTAGTAACGTTCTACTAAAACTTAACAACTGAATGAAAATCATCTTTTTCTGGAACTAGACACAACGAAATGATCAACGCAGTGCTTCCGCGGATGAACAGGGCAGATTCCTTCCATCATAAGGAAAAGTGGATGGAGCTCGTGGACACTCTGGAGCATCTGGGTGTCGGGAATGGACTCAACAGCGTAAGCTTTCTCTTTTTGACTGTATGTTTTAACTTTGTGTTCAAATTTTGTTTTGTTTTATTATTTCGATAGCAGAGCAGTTGTCTCGGAGAAAAGAGTGAAGAGGAAGAGAGGAGGAAGATACGGTAAACTAAAGAAATCGTGTCACTGGCTACCCTAGAATTTCAAAGCTCTATCTGCCCAGCACCTAGTTTTGAGAAATTTGAAGTTTGATGAATATCTTGATAACTACTCCTCATAATCTTACGTTGTTTATAGAGAAGATAGAAGATTTGGTTTCTCACCCTAGG
Source organism: Aplysia californica (assembly GCF_000002075.1). Classification (NCBI taxonomy): domain Eukaryota; kingdom Metazoa; phylum Mollusca; class Gastropoda; order Aplysiida; family Aplysiidae; genus Aplysia; species Aplysia californica. The sequence continues at coordinate 479,504 of NW_004797830.1, forward strand.
TACTTAAAGGCACTGTCTAAGTGTTCCACCTCTAGTATGTTCTAAATTGTGCAGGTTGGGATGCAGAGCAGTTAAAATATTTTCCCCAAAGCATTAGTTACATATAATGCAGCTATAAAAGACAGATTTAAGTGAACAAGAAACAACGATAACAGTAGTAATACTAATATCCTTAGCAAATACACTGACACAGCAATGTGAATGAAGCTATTTTTGTTCATCAATACCGAACTTTTTTTAAGCATTCGGATTTTTACTTTACTCTACTTCTTCCCTTTGTTACCAAGCTAAATCTTAGGGGAAGTCGACCATTAGTTGTTGTTGTTGTTGTTGTTGTTGTTGTTGTTGTTGTTGTTGTTGTTGTTGTTGTTGTTGTTGTTGTTGTTGTTTTCTCAATGATTGTAATAGCTGTAAATGTCTTATTGCCCGATCGACACAATATGAAACAATTTATTTAAAGGTGGGTTTCTTCAGCCATGCCTGGGCACAGCAGGATGCAGCATCCCAAACAACAGCCGCAGAAGCTACTCTCAAATCCAACTGAAAATGAAAATACCCCCCCCCCCCCAAACCGACCCCGCCTTTTCCAAATAATAATTATTTAAGCTCTCTCTCTCTCTCTCTCTCTCTCTCTCTCTCTCTCTCTCTCTCTCTCTCTCTCTCACACACACACACACACACACACACACACACACACACACACACACACACACACATACACACTCAAACACACACACAAACACACACAAACACACAAACATACACACACGCACACACACGCACACACACTCACGCATGGGTGCGTGTGTGGGCATCGGTGTCTGCATGTGTGTGCATAATCAACCAATCATTTGATACCCAGGGTTCTGGTGATCAAGACGGGGCACAAGGTGTTGTGGGTGTCTTGGTCGCCATCGTTATGCTCGTGTCCCTGAGGTTTGACGGCGACCCCCACACGCACAGACCTTCTGGTGCTGATGTTGAGCTCATGAACATTGGTGAGACTATACGCTTTTTCCCCTTTTTAATTGGAGTAGTTTCTTAATGTTAAAGAGGTTATTTTTTACAGCCACTTCTACAAAATTTAGAAAGATCAATTAGGAGGTGGGGCCATCCAAGCAGAAAGACCGAGATACTCAATAAACGTTTTCGCCCCACTCGAGACAACGAGCTGGCGTTGCAATTGTGCGACATTGAAGCGCCTAACCGCTGCCTACAGATGCCAGTAGGTTGGGGTATACGATTGAAGCAAAACAGGAGAAGAAATAACTTAGTATATTATACATATTACCCAAAAGAACCAAATGGACAAATTAATACACCGTGGAAAAATTGTATGTCGCTTTTAAAGCGCTTTAATGACAAGTAAGAGGCAAAATCAGTTCTTAAAAATATTCATCACTCTCAAGCCTGTAAGGCTAAAAAGAAGGTCACTCAAAAAATCATGAAAGTTGCAAATTGTGCTTTTTTTCTTCTTCTTTTTTAGAAAATCAGTATCTCGTATGACCCTCAACTTGGTTTTCACTTGGGCCTTGTAAGGTTTAGTATTGCTTTCTTTAGGCCACATTCCATGCATTTATAAGTCATTCAAAGAGTTTATCGGATGTGTAGGGTGCTGGCTTTGTGCCCAAATTGCATGACCTCTAGTGTCCCTCAATTTAATGTGCAACGATATGCTTAGAACTAAGGGCAGGCCATGGTGCCAGGACATCAAATTATCTGTTTTCGAAAGAATTTCTTGCAGCATAAGTCCTGTGGGGATGAGCATTGTCGTGTTGGAAAGTTACGTGCCTTTCTGCTTTTCTAACAAGAGAAAACTCTTTAAAATATCAAGATTCAAATAGCGCAGTTGTTTTACTCAATGTTCTATATATCTGTATTTCCCAGCTGCCTCGGCTCTAGGGGCCCCTCCCGGCGCTGTAGAACACGTGATCATGAGCGAAGTGCCCAAGTTTGGTGAGCATTGTCTCGCTTTTGTTCAAGTATGTGTGTGGCATCGTGATGAAATCAGGCGCTCGTCAAAATAATGAATTTCATCACGTCGTGCAATTTATATCAAGTTATTTCGTGAGAGGTTAGGGGGGGGGGAGCTCAAGACCTTTTATACTCATTTAAGAACACATTTTACATGTTTAGTGGATTTTGGTGGATTTTACTGAAATATGTTGATCAATGGCACAAAAAAAAGTAAATTTGTAGCTTCCAAAGGCACTCATGCTTTGGAAGTCACCAGACTTTGACGAAGATTTTCTGGCTCATTTTACCTTTGACACCCGGTTTAACCATCTCCTCCACCTGCAAATGTCTAGACTTCTATTCACAATAGATGGGTATTTTTTTCATTAAAAGCAACACAGATAAACAAGCTGTATGGTGATATCAATAACTATACGTGCCTCAAATCTGACAAGCGGCTGATTCCACCACGTCCTGACCCACACGATGCAGTAGAATCAGGTGCTCGTTAGTATAGTTAATGGTATTATCGTAAAACTAGTTCATCTGTCCATCTTTCAATTTAAAAAATATCCATTTATCTTGAATAGAGGCCGAGATATTATTTCAGGGAAGCTTTGCATATAAATACTCTGTGATTTCTCCTATATTTCTAGGGAAAACTTTAAATACAACTACCTTGTAAATTCTCCGAAATTTCTGGAACTATTTTGAGATTTTTCCAATAATTCCGAGGAAGATTTAACACAACTACTTTTTTATTTCTCCTATATTTCCTGGGACGCTCTAAACACTTTTTGATTTCTCCAATATTTCTGGGGAACACTTTAACTACAACTACCTTGATATTATGTTTTCTGTATTTCTGGGGAAATTTAATTATAAAATATGTTATTATTTCTCCTTTTTTTCTGGGGAAACTTTATACAATTACCTTGTGAATTCTCCTATACTTCTGGGTAATACTTTAAACACAATTTCTTTGTGATTTCTCCAATATTTCTGAAAGTATACGCCCCTGACAAGAGCCCCGCCCACCTTGCCCGGAATCAGCTGGTCCATGAGCTCTACGCCAGACTAGTCAAGTGGGTGGAGGCGGACCTAAATGAAGCTATGCCCCCTGTGTAAGGACTTCTGTCTGTTCGTGTTTTTCGCGTGAGGGGTGGGAGTGGGG